>NW_027506942.1:0-300000 GCF_052324685.1 Brachyhypopomus gauderio | reverse complement strand
CCGTGTATGAGCGTGCTTTGTAAAGTGGATACTGAAAATGACTGATGTCATGAATTAGAGAGCTTAGTGTTTTGAAAGCATTTCTCTATAGGCACAATATCCACCTGCACATTCTTAAATGAGCATGTTGTGCATACTCAAACACATGGCATCTTCATTGTGCTGTAGGACTGGGAGCTTCAGTGGATATCCCCCTCCAGGAAACAACTGTGATAATTGTGGAACTAAAAACTTTTCTTTTATGTGACTTTGCATAGTTTATTGGGATATGTCCCTTTACAACCTTTATGAATTGTTTTGCTTTTCACAAATACCATGGAGACAGCAGATGATCCAAGGTTACAAGCTCATTTTAGGACCCATGATGAAGCACCTATGGTTTTGTGTATAAGCAGGAAAATAAAACACACTCACACACATATGCTGCATCCAGTTAGAGATTTTAGACATAGACATCCTTCATAGACACCTTTCACACACACATCTGCTGTAGGTCTAGTATGTCAGCAGTAGAATAGCAAACACAGGATGGGCTGGTGTTTAGCTGGGCCATTTCATGCATTCGGCCAGTCATTATGACACCATAATGTCCAGACCTGCATGCATGAGTCTGCTGCAGGCTCTGACAAGCCCACATCCCTGATCAGTGCTCCTCTGATCTCAAGGACTCTGTCTATCTGCCTGCTTTGTGTTGTCAATGGCAGCATCGACCCATACATCATATATAAGTTTTCTCATCAGATGGACATCATTAAAGAGGTGGGGATGAATCTGACTATCACACAGCACTTCACGTCATGTTTTCATGCAAGTGGCACGGCTGAGTTTGACAGTTTCTTTTTCTGTCAATCACAAGAAATGTGAAATAAAAAAATAAAATAAAATAAAATCAACAAATGGCATCAACCCGTGACAGTCATCATTCAGTTTGGTTATAGCCACGTGGTTTGGTCTGTGGTGGTTATTGTCAGTGATGGTTGTGGTCAGTTGTGTTTGTGGTCTGTGGTGGTTATTGTCAGTGGTGGTTGTGGTCAGTTGTGTTTGTGGTCTGTGGTGGTTATGGTCAGTGGTGGTTGTGGTCAACAATGGTTCTGGTCAGCGTTGGTGATTGTCAGTGGTGGTTATGGTCAGTGGTGTTTATGGTCAGAACACCAGTGGTCTACAGACGTAACTAAGTGCGGGCAGCCCCATATGGAAGGCCACTGACTAAGTGTTTCCTGTGGCAGGATATTGTCCAGTGCCTTTTTCGTTTTGTCTATGGACAGTGAAACAAAAGGGAAATTAGAACTTGTTGAGTATTGATTTACCTATACACACATCACACAAGAAACATTTTAAACATTGTGCCATGTTTATGCATATAATTTAAGACAGCTGGACTTGTTACTTAACTTCCAATTCTTTGTGATGCATGCTATAATTGAGAATAGTGAACGACACTGGCATCTTAATTATTACTGTAAGAGCATTAAGCTGCAAAGTGGAGATGAAAACGTAATTGAAGACATAATTGAACACAATTGAAGATGCAATTGAAGATGAAATTGAAGATGAAATTGAAGTGATTTGGACTTTCTGGAAAAACATTCAAAGGGAACTGTTGGTCAGTGCTCAGTAGATGAAAGTGAACGTGCAGGCGTTACTTTTCCCTCTCTGTAGCTGTCAAAACAGGGTGACACACGGCCCTATGAACTACTTATGTAAGGATAAGAACTCTACTTGACAGCCACAGGTCCAAAGGATTTTTAGGGACTACATATGTCTTTTCTTTTTCTGTGCGCTTGTATAACACAGATTGCATCACCTTCCCTCCCTTAGTGGTCTGCACACTAGCTCCCTTTGACTCTAATCATTTATTTATCTAACCTGTGGATTCATTCACAGCTCCCGTGGTCTGAATCTAAAGTGCAGAGATCAGAAGCAAAGTCCTGACAGTCAGTCCAACGAGAGGGAATGCCATCACGCTACTCTCAGCCTAGCTATTTACCCATGAAATACATGTGTACTGAGGTGTGTCAGAGGTGTATTGCTTTTGAGGGGCCACTTAACACACTAGTTGACGTGGAGAGCTCTGTCACTCTGACTGAGTCGAATTGAGAGGAACCTGTACTATCAACGTAGGACAAATGTCAAATCCACCAGAACCGATGCGCCGGAATGAAAATAGCAAGGAACCTGAAGTCACACCCAGGTGAAGGTAAAATCACATCTTAAACTGAGATTTACAGCATAGTGTCCTCATCCTCCCTCAATTTCCAAAGGAACTGATGCTAAGGATGTTTTCTGAGGCCTCTTTCTTTTCCTTCAAACTATATCTGCCAGCAATCCCAAGTCTATTAAAGCGCACGTTAAAAACGGCCTCATCGAGTGGCTCTCCACAGGTCATTGCAACGTGGGCAGCTCGAAATCATGCCTTTAGAATTAATAGTCATGGGCTAAAGTTCACAGAATAACTATCCTTCTGTCAGGCTGATCCGCCAGTGATGAGTTTCTGGCAGATGGCCAGGAAGCTATGGGACAGGGCAAAGGTCAAATGGCTGGCGCTGATTTCATCCAGCGGAGGCTGTCTAGGGACTGACTTTTTGGCCCTAATCATCACATCTGCGCATGTTTTATTCATGCTTTACCAGGCCTGGAAATACTGATGGGCTCAGCTAAAAGCTTGTGTGAATTTTTCATGAGTTTCATAATAGGGCCAACATCTAACCTGTGTAGAAAAAAAACTTCATGAGTTTTAGAGCAATGTAAAGATAAAAACCAAAATCTAAACGCTTATGTGAAATAAATTCAAGAATATCCAAATCCTTTTTGGCTTCTAAAAGAAAACTAAAATGTTGAAACCACAAAACAGCTGCTATCCAGCAACCAGAGTTCTTTAATGTGTGTAGGACATTTTGTTGTTAAATACTTGGTTTTAGAGTTACAGAGGATAAAAAATTGGGCCTTTTGCCATGGAGTAATTTATGCAAAGTCATATTTGGTCCCATCTGTAACTAAAAACAACCACAACCTTCATAAACTCTTCTGAATATTAAGAATACATTTCTTTGAGCTTCAGTACTTATAGAGTAATATCATGTCATGTTTGACTTTTTCCATTTCAGTTTATTACATGATATTGATTTAATTGCTTTCAGTGCTGCACACATTGAGAAGGTGTTGAAGTGTGAGCTTCTCTATGGCCCTGTGCCTTCATTCCAGCAGCACTTCCTGACAAGGGTGAAAGACTCCATTAAAATAATCATACTGATTGAGAATTATTGTGGACAGTGATCCTCCCGTGAAGTGGCCCTTGCTACAGTATGGCTTTAAAGGAATCCACACTGGTTCAGCATGGTTAAGAATTGGCGGGAAAATCAGCACTAATGTCATAAAGTCTGGACAGCAATTGGCTGGCAGGTGCTATTAGGCCAAGCACCTTCATCTTCCCTCAAGTTTTGCATTCTATTACACTCCATGTTGAATTTCCCACTTGCAAATATGATTGTTACACTACCTCTCCATGGACAGAGACCATATGATTTATTTGTGTTTTGTTTGAGCTTGGAATAGCTTGGTCTGTCTAGCATTTCTCAGAGCTGCTTATCCATTACACATCAGCCTCACCCATACATACCATATGTACACATACACACTAAGGATGTATATCTTCACCACTAAGGTAGATTCGATACACATCTCGATACACTGTCACCGAAACGATATAACTGCGATACTCTGAAACCCCTTGTCGATACGATGTGATAGAAATCACTCCTGTTCACGATATGATGCAATTCAAAATGATTTGATAACGATATGACTTATTCTATGAGGATTCGGTTTGATAAGTGATCATTCGATACAGTTAGATGAGGTTTGAGGATTATTGGCCTAACCCATCAGTTTGATGGTGTCTAACCCATACAGGGATGTATGCATCTGGGGTGGGTTTCCGTATGAAACGTATGAGGTTAAGAAGTACGTTTCGGGAAACTCACCCCTGGTTGTTTTCAATGGAGCAAAACCAATACATAATATAAAAAAATGCATAATTCAGTATATTCAGACAGAGCATTAATTTATTCAAGTGAATTATTCAGTTATTTTCTCCATCTATATTTATACAAAACGTTTAAAACATAAGATGAACAGTTTTTAAAAGTACTGTATTAACATAGTGAAAATTATGATCTACTGTCTACTGTCTGCTAGACTTACGAGGGGGTAGCAGCCGCAGAGATGTCCACACCGTGCCGTCTTTTCATGTGTGTCGCCAGGTTCGTTGTGCTACTAACGTATTTAGCCCCACGCAGAGCCGGAGTGGCTAATCGGGATATTCGGGAGGATTCCGGATGGGCCAGCTCATGTCAATCTCTAGTTTGGGCCCATTGGGAGGGAAAAATAATTTTGGGCCGGATTTGGGCATGAAACTCCCGGGCTGAAAAAGGGGCCCACTCCGGCCCTGGCCCCACGGCATTGTTTGCAGATTGCGTGCGTCTTGTCAGGTTGACCACCTCGCTTAAAAAACCCAAAATATTGCCACACGTTTGATTTGTGTGTCTTTTTTGGTGCATTAAATATCTTGCTTCCCTCCATCTTTGTTGTGTACGTCTGCGTGTTTGCGTCAGTACCTGAGGACACGATGGTGCATTTATGTTGCCTCGAAAAAAAAAAAGAAATCAATAAAAATAAAAAGTATGTTGCCTCTGTAAATACGTTAGAATAAGGAATAGATACTGGAAAACAAAACACCCGATTTAACCATGGTATTTGCCGATGCAAAAAGGCTAGAGGCGATGCACCGTAAATTCGCCCGCAAATTAAACCCGATGCACGTTGAATCTACCGGTGCTGTCGAATCGCAGACATGTGTGCCGATTCACCGATGTGAATCCCTAATACACACCCATACCACCAGACGCAAACGTACATGCCAAAATCACACATACATGAGGAGCACAAGAATGAATACTTTTATCATTTTATCTACTAGTTTAATGAGTCGTAGTCAGCAGTGTGCACAAACAGCACAAACACTGCCCAAAGGAGTTCACATCAAAGATCATGGCATGGTGCAGAGATATGTGGAGTCTTGGAAGGCTATTTGAGGCCTCTGCTGAAATGTTGATTTCTTATGGGCCTTTAAACCCCAGTTTCACAAGTGTTGCAGGGTCTAAATCATCTTTACTTACTCTGGTATATCATGGAACAAGTTTTATGACACTTGTGGATAAATATATTGAGAGCACACTGGAGCAGTTTCTCCTGTATGCTCTCTGTGCCCTGGTATCAGCACCTCCTTCAGGGACTAATGGGTTTTCACAATGTGATTAAGAGGGAAAACAAAGTATTAGAAAATTATAATACAAACCCTGTTGAAGTTGTAATGGAAAAAATATGGAGTGTTTTCAGAACTCAGAACTTTATCTATTTATCATTTACATTCACCTAAAACACATTAAACATATATTAAATGAAAATCCACCAAAATAACCAAGGTTAACAATTTGAGCACAAAATATTGAATACCATTATTAAATTCTAGAAGCTCTTTTAAGAAAGATTAATTAACTTCATTACCCTGGGAGACTGGTGATGATCGATTGTTGGATGTGTGCCCATATTTAAGCACTTTGGAAAGGCTTGAAAAAAAAAAACCGCTTAATGGATCTCTCTGCTCATTACTTACACGGGGACGAGTCCTCTCCAGCCCATATCAGCCCCGGCTGGTGCGCACAGCGTCACGTCCGTGGGTGGCCACACGAGACACACCAGGCTTGGGCTTCCTTGTCCTTCACAAACAATTGATGGTGCACTTTGTGAGGAAGGAGCAGCACTGCCTGTCTCGCGGGGGAATATCGAGCTCGGAGGGGGTGAGATTGATGTAGTGTCCTCTGGCGCATTTCCTGCTGTAGAAGAGAGAAGAACTGATAGTATATTTCACTGTCTAGGCTACAGCGCCTGGTGAGAGAAGAGAAGCATATGCAGATCCAGGAGAACCAACAGAGGTACCATGGAGCCCAATTAAATGGCTACAATATGCTCATATGCAAATAAACAACTAAACACACATACACACACAGACGCATACACATTAATTTCACCACATGGCATTTGCTGTCGTGTTATGATTAATGAAGTTATAACAATGGAGACACACTAATATGTGTGATGCATTTTTCTTTAGGAAGAAAAAAATCCATCAGCCACACTGAACATTGCTGGTGCCCCAGAACACACCATGAATGATCAGGGAACAGAAGGCATTCATCACTTGCTGTAACACGGCCATGTGTCGTGTGTTTGTCTCATCTTCATTCACTTTGAATTGTCTTGATTTTCTCTGCTAAAAATTAGACCGTAATAACGCATGATGTTATTCAACTGACTTACGCTGACAGGATCTAATCAAATAATAAACAACATCTCAGAAAACTGCTAAAACTTAGCAGCCTTAGTACAGTCTCATACAAATAACACAATAGAACAAAATAGTTTTTACTGTATTGTTATGGGGTTTGATTTGTTTTCAAAGAGAAGCAATTGTAGAAATGGGACCAAGGTGTTGTCTGAGGACTGCTTTCTTTGACTTCACAACTGGTATGAGGCAGCTGGCAGAGTTGGATGCAAATGTGCAGTCGAAGCATATTTAATATATTTATATTTATTATGGCAACTGGCAGAAATGGAGCAGACAAAAATGCAGAAACCAACCACATGAAACAAAACACAAGCCAGATGGTAATGCAAAAGGGAAAACTGGTGATACGAAAATAGGATGAAAAGCCAATAAGACATTTTAACCACAGACAGGAAACAGGAAAATATACATAACAACATGCTAACATTAAAGACCCAGACATGGAAACAGGGGCTGTTTATACCCAGACTAATGACTACAAAACAGTGGTTTAACAATGTTAAATCAGAGTGGGAGAAACACAAAAGGCAGAGCAGGAACTGAACCAAAACAAAGAGCACATGTCTAGTCACCGTGGGCACCTCAACACCAAAGAAGGGGAGACCATGTCAGGAGAGAAATCTGAAAGGGAAAAAAAAGATTTCTTAGGATTAAAGACAAAATAACTTCCCCCTTATGCATCACAGTAAATTTGGCTTTAAAAGCAATGCTGCACAAAGCCAACCTTCTGTGAGACAGATACTGCCACTCTCTGGAGCCCAGAGTGAGACAGCTATTTACACTCCCACTAGCCTGCAGTCCACATTCTGCAGGTGCATGTACAGCGGGACCTCTCACTATGTCTGCCGTGTAGACCTAGGAAGGGACTATCAGGGGATGTTAAATATTCATTGATTACTTGAAAGCCTTGGAACAAAGGACGTGCCTCACTTTGAAAACAAATACTGGGGGAAAACAAAAACAAATAAAAGAGAGGCAGCAAATCCATTGTAGGCACTTTCCTCTCTAGTTTTCCAGGCTGTGTTTTTATTCTCGCCAAATTTCAATGGATGGTCCCCGAGCTCTTCATTAAGGCAGATGCCTACAAGACATGCTGCGATAATGAGTAAACTGAGCAGCAACAGGAAAAGACAAAGGTTAATTAAAATCTAGCCAACTGAAAGACAATGGAAGACAAAAACAAAGATTCGGTAGTGAAAAGATTTCCACGTGGACAGTAGCAGGACAGTTCAGTGACTGATGTAATGTAGCTAAGGTAAGGGAGTGCACCACGGCCGTGTCACCCAAGTCAGACGCCCCAAGAGCTCATGGCTGCAGTGTGACTTCATGACTTCCTGAAGGGGTCAGAAGACGAGTGGAGAAAGAGGCCATGTTCAGGGCAAAAGACACAACAATCTGGAGCCACTCAATACATTTCTCTCACAAATGGCTGCATAGTTTAACTGGCTCAGGATGGGACAGAACTGCTGCAGGGTAAATTATGGGATGCTGCAGAGCGATTTGCTGGAAGATAAGGCAATTATTATGATGCAAATATTTGAGTGTACACAGCCTCTGGTGGATCCAAATGATTAGAATACGACTCCTTAACTGAATGAACCACACTTAATCCAAACATGTAGAACATTTTCCGTAAATGACTGTAGGACACAAAGGTTATCTTGGGAATCGTAATAAAACAAGGCATACGTTTGTAAATGTATACAATCATTCTGACAGTTTCACTATCTATACAGCATAGACAAGCTTACAAGATTTTGTTAATTCTCAAAATCATTTTACATTTTTAAAAACACCGTTGTTCCTATGATTCCCTCTGTGTTGTGTGCTATAACAGGATCAACATACAGCGCTGCTAACCAGTTTTTGCCCAGAGGGTCCATCCTAGCACGGACAAGCTTTATATCAGATGTGTCTGTCTACCCTACAAAAGCGAGTGAGTGAAAGACCTGTCACTTAGCATCAGCCTGGCCGCGTGTCAGCGGGGGGAGAGACAGCCTTGGGCCAGCATTGTAATTTATGAAGGAGCCCAGGAGAAGGCAAATATGTAACTAAGAGTTAGGCTGGAGAACATGCCATAAATCTGCAGAGATGAAAGTCTGGTGCATTCGCAGAGGGGCGGAGTAGTGCTCTCCAACCAATGAGGAAGAGCAGAGAACGGCCCCTACCTTAAGCCCCCAAATCTCCCGCGCTCCTGTGTTCTTCATCTACCTAATGGCTTGGTGACTTCTCTTAAGTGCAGCTACTCATAATCCTCTCTACAGCATGGCATTACAGCTGTATTTTATTTTTTTTTATCTTGAAGATCCTCACAATCACAGTCTGTATATGATGTCTCATACCAGACCCAGCTGTTCCCACACTGGCCCCGGTGTGGCCTCAGCCAAAATATACTTTCTTGTCACATAGCTCATATAAATTCAATATCATTTATATGACTGTGTGCGTGTGTGTGTGTGTGTGTGTGTGTGTGTTTATGGTCCTTCTGAGACTCTCATTTCAAAGTCTGCCAGGGTGGTTTGATGGCTGTTTATATGGGGATAGTGGGACAGAGAGAGAGAAAGGAGTGAAGTGGAATGCTGTGTGGTTAGATCTCTCTGGCGGAACCGGTGCCTTGTGAGTGACATGTGGACAGACAGTGCAGAAAAGAGAGGAAGATTGCAATCCTTTTAAGGTCTGGGGAAATGAGAGTGTAACTCTGCTCTGTCAATCACTCCGGCCTGGCTGTAATAACCAGTCCACAGGTTTCACTTCCAAACCAACAACACAGTGCCACTCTGTTCAGGACACACTGCCACAATGACCTGAATATCAATGCGGTGAGTGTGCTCCTTCAGAGGACCGAGAGCCTCAACATCTTGATGTTCACTTCACTTCACTGTTTAACACATTAACAGATACTGGAAAAATATGTTAATTTGTTAAAGGAAAAAAAAGCCCTCACAGTTTTTGCTGAGGACGGATAGTTGGTAGGGATGTGCCTTGAGAGGACATCTCTCTGAGCACTCATGTGCTCCTCTGAACTCAGTGAAGTGGAGCAGAGCGTCTCTACCACCCACCTCCCAGGACTGAATTAACGGCCGGCTGCTTTCAAAGGGACGGTGGACAGCAGTGCATAACAATGACATTGTTGGACTCTGCTTTGCTCATGGGTTACTGAAGATATAAGTTGAGGAGAGCTTGGTGATTGCTTTTTTTAAAAGCCTACTTCAATTATAAGGCAAGGCCCTTCAATTATTACACATGGCTCTGTGGAGAGATTGGGTCTGGTTTGAATCATAAATCTGAAAGACAGCCTGTGAAATCAAAATGTCATTGTATGGGGCTATGAGCACCTTAATGCAGAAACTATACAAAGTTTGATGAAATTCTGCAAGCTGTTCGCTAAATAATATTTTAGAGGCTGCTGCAGGCAAAACAGAAATCAGAAACCTGTATATTGCTCAACAAAGAAGCATGTTATGGTATTAATTAAGAAATAAATAAATAAAGAAAGAAAGAAAGAATAGGTTGCTTGACATTTTTATGCTATAGCACAGAGGATCATCTCATCTTTCTAAACTAATCCATGCATTCATATCCTCTCGTCTAGATTACTGCAATAGTCTTCTAGCTGGATGTTCGATAAACAAACTCCAGCTGGTTCAGAACGCAGCAGCGCGAGTTTTAACGAAAACTTAAAAATTTGATCACATTAGTCCCGTACTATCGTCATTACACTGGCTGCCAGTTAGATTCCGTATTGACTATAAAATACTTTTATTAACATATAAAACACTGCATGGCTTAGCTCCAGAGTATCTTAGTGAACTTATTGATCATTACAACCCAGCACGTTCACTTCGTTCGCAGGACGCAGGGTTATTAACTGTTCCTAGGATCAAAAAGATCACAGCAGGTGGAAGAGCCTTTTCTTTTAAAGCTCCACAACTGTGGAATAATCTTCCTGCCTTTATTCGGGACTCAGACGCAGTCTCAATGTTTAAAACTCGACTAAAGACTATTCTGTTTAGTTTGGCCTTTGAATTGTCACGGTGACGGCTCCGGACCCTTCCCTGTGGGTGTGTCGTTACGTTGTCTGCGTTTCGTTAGGTCCATGTTTGTACTTCCATGGGCGTGGGTTGTCTGTGAGCGTGTTCGTTTGTTACACCTGTGCCTTGTCTCGAGATCACGAGGGTGTGTGTTAGTCTGCTATATAATGTGCGTTCGCGCGATGTCGTGTGCTCGTCTTTGTCTTGGTTTGCACGTGTGTGTGTTTATGTTACTCGTACAAATAAAAGCAAGTAACGTTGGCTACTGCAGACTGGATCCGTGTCTCATCCTTGCGCCCACTCCCAGCGTTACAGAAAGACGAGCCTACATCGAGACACCATGCCAGGCTACACTACCTGACCCAAGAGGGGCCAGCGCTCTAGCAAGCGGCATCACCGTGCTTCTTCCTCCCCCCCGCGCCGCGAGGTCACACCTACGCTGGAGCAGCTGACACAGGACCTGGTGTGTGCGTCCCTGCTGCGTCAGGCAGGGAAGCACCCCGTCCCTGAGAAGGCGGAGTTCCTCCGCCAGGAGGCGGCGCGGATTTGGGGAACGCGATACCCCTCTTCCTCCAGGGAGCCCTCACCCCTGCAGAGGGGCTCCGTCGGGCTCTGCGCTACGGAGAGGACCCCCGAGAGTGAGTTCGAGGAGGCGGACTCTCCGAGCGAGGAGGAGGAGGGAGAGGAGGAGACCTACCCTCCGTCGGTGTTCTCCGCCCCCACCATTGACTACGGTGGGGAAGAGGAGGAGGAAGACGAGGGAGAGAGCTACCCTCCGTCGGTGTGCTCCGCCCCCACCATTGACTACGGTGGGGAAGAGTAGGAAGAGGACGAGGAGGAGTGCTACCCTCCGTCCGTGTGCTCCGCCCCCACCATTGACTACGGTGGGGAAGAGGAGGAGGAAGAAGAGGAAGAGCGCTACCCTCCGTCCGTGTACTCGGGTGTCTCCGAGTGCACGGACAGCGATCCCGGCACTGAGGAGGAGGGCAGTCCGTCCCTATCTGAGCGTTCTGCCGGGACCGTCAAGGGGTGGAACCGCTCAGAGGGAGGCGCTTCCTCTTATCGCTCCGAGGGGAGCGTGATGGACTGCTCCCGGGGTGGCAGCCCGGAGCTGCCCATGAGCTGGAGCCAGGGCAGCGAGGCGGCGACTGAGATGGAGGTGGACGCTCCCGCTGTCTACTCCAGAGGGTGGTCGCGAGGCGAAGCGGGCGTATCGAATGGCCAGTCGGACGAGGAGTCAGACCAAGGCGCGGCACCAGGCGCATCAGCCCAGCGCGCGGCACCAGGCGCGTCAGCCCAGCGCGCGGCATCAGGCGCGTCAGCCCAGCGCGCGGCATCAGGCTCGTCAGCCCAGCGTGCTGCATCAGGCGCGTCAGCCCAACTCGCTGCACCAGGCGCGTCCGCCAACCATACTGCACCGGGAGGAGGCTTCGCGGCAAATGCGGGAGGGGTCCCGTTCGCTGCAGCGCCTGCAGCTCCCGTGCTCTCTCCTCTCATCACCCTACTCATGGCGCGTAGCTTGGCGCCTGTTTCATGTCCGTCTGTCCCTGTTTTCGTGTTTGTTCCCGTATGTTTGCCTAATCCCCTTTTCCCGTTCGTGCCCATGTTTGTGCAAGTAACTGTACCGTTTTGTGTGTCTAACGTGTTTTCCCCTGTCCTCCCAGGGAGGGTGTACTAGAGCCGTTCGTGGTGGCTCCCGCCGTCGGGGGTGACGGCTCTCAGAGGCTCAGGGTCCCTGAGGCTCCGGACCTGCCCGTTGGTGCTGGTTCGGGGCTTTCCAGCTGCGCGGGACGCTCCGGGAGTAGCGAGCCCCTGGCGGAGGGTTCTGTCACGGTGACGGCTCCGGACCCTTCTCTGTGGGTGTGTCGTTACGTTGTCTGCGTGTCGTTAGGTCCATGTTTGTACTTCCGTGGGCGTGGGTCCTCTGTGAGCGTGTTCGTTTGTTACACCTGTGCCTTGTCTCGAGATCACGAGGGTGTGTGTTAGTCTGCTATATAATGTGCGTTCGCGCGATGTCGTGTGCTCGTCTTTGTCTTGGTTTGCACGTCGTGTGTGTGTTTATGTTACTCGTACAAATAAAAGCAAGTAACATTGGCTACTGCAGACTGGATCCGTGTCTCATCCTTCCGCCCACTCCCAGCGTTACATGAATAGTCTGTTACATATTTACAACATCACATATCTTTCTTCTTCGAGGTTCACCTGGGGAGTAACACTGCAGTCGGAGCCTACAATATCAGTATCATCACTCCGACACGGAATGAAAACCTGGCGTTCATCACAAGACATTTACATTGACAATATCATCACCCAGAACTTTCATTCTAGTTACCTTATACTTAGCCTGATTGTGTGATTTGTTAGTGACTTGTGTATTCGTCTGTATAATTTGTTTTTGTGTAATTTGTGTGTTAACGGGCCAATGGAGGGTGGGTTCCCTTTTGAGTCTTGGTCCTCCCAAGGTTTCTTCCTATTCCCCACCATCTAGGGAGTTTTTCCGTGCCACTGTCGCCTTTGACTTGCTCATTAGGGATTTGGACCCATAGTATTGTTAACCTTGTAAATCCTGTAAAGCGTTTTGTGACAACATGTGTTGTGAAAAGCGCTATACAAATATATTTGATTTGATCTTTCTCATCTCACAGCTAACAGGTAACTGACTACACCACTTCAGAAAAGGGTCTTTTTCTTTCCTTTCTCCTGTGTATTCGGAAAAGAGTCAGGTCTACATCTAAAACTGGCATGCACAGGAATAATAAGGCAATAAGGGAGCTAAACTGTCCATGATTGCTAGAAGGGCAGGAAATAAGTGCAGCACAGTGTGAGACTTGTTGGATGCAGAGTCGCTAGCCTGAAATTCCAGGTGATGGAATATTGTCTGAAGGCACAAAGCTGCCAGGGTGGAATCAGTGTGCCCCATACTGTCTTTAGTTGGGCTATGCAGTGAATAATCAAAAAAGAGGAAAGGCTTCAAGCCAGGGTTCAGTGTGGTTAATGACTAAAAAGTAAATGTATTCCTGCTCACAACTACCTGCCTGAGTCACGACTTGACCTATGCCTGACAGATTTAAATATAACTTGCAAACTAATTGAGTCAGGAAATGAGTAACTTTAAACAAAAGCAGAAACTTCAAAGGCAGTAATTTTCATTTATTGTGGTTTACTCAATACTTGTTCATGTCCAAAAGTAACTTAGGAGGAGAAACCTGTACAGAAGAGAACTGAAAGTGATTGTATGTAGTGTGATCTCAACACACATACACAAACCCTTCTGAAGAGTTTTCTTAATTCCATTCCTTATTTCGCAATATATATATTTAGTTCATTTTAATGACTAACAAATGCAATAAAACTGGCACTTCACAGTAACAATTGTGCAAGGAATGATCACACTGCGTTTCTGAGGCTAATGTTGAGCATGTTGAAGGAGGTGATAAATTATGGCTAATGAATCCCAGAAAAGGAGTTCAGCACAGTTAAGCCCTTTGAAAGTCACCCAGGCAGAGATGATAGAAAAGTATTTACAAAGTGTTGAGCCACAAACCACCCAGTTAATTAACCACACAACAGAGCAAGGCTGGACTATATAGCAGGAGAAACATGAGAGACCGAGACGTTCCAGCATGAGACCAGCACTCTTCGTTGCATTCTCTCTGCACCACTTCATTGTGGCACAGATGGAAGACGGTATCTCGCCAGGGTCACGCCACAGTCACCCAGAATATTCATGCAGCACTGAAACCCTCTCAGAGCTCAAGGAAATAAAATCACTGGTGGCAGAGCTGAAGGCTATTTTGGATAAGCTAAAGAAACAAGGAGCAGGTGAGAATAAATACATGCTTCAGACCACATCAGACATTACTGTATAGAGCATAACTATGATAACCTAAATATGACCATTTATAGTCTAGAGTGAATATTGCATCATTCTTTAGCAGATCCATCTACATGTCAGTCCTGTCTTAGATCACAATGAGGGTGGATACATGTATTTGAACTTTTTGAATGGCATTAGACAGTGCCAAACTATACAGTATAGTTTAAAGCAGTGATTCTCAACTGGTGGGTCGCGGACATGTTCTGGGTGGGACGTGGACAGCTTGTAAAAAAAATAAATAAACTACTCTTCTAATTTTGTACTCGTCTTTTATCTTGAAAAAAGACAGAGAGGCACATGCCAGGGTTCCTGACTGCGACTAAAATGCTCGCAATCCAACCATAAATATTAATTTACATAATTAACATTATTTTTTATGGGTGAGGATTTTTTGTCATTGAAAAAATATCCACCATTTTCTTTTGAGTTTGTATTTTAAAAGTTAAACGATATGCTGTAGTTGCCACTCTCATGGACGTCTCTGCCCATCAACAAATGCTGGAATCCGATCACCAGTGTGACTCGCAAAGCAGCGGAGCCGAGCTGAAACTTTAGTCTAAGGCACCGTCTACAAATGACCCTAACACGGACACAAGAGGCGGTCGTAAAGGTCCCAAAGCACTGCGCAGTCTGTTTTTGCAATAATTTCAATAGCTTTGAAATGGTCCATCTAAGACCACCAAAGACGTTGTATTACATTAAGTGCATCCTAAATAACAACCTACAACTAAAAGATGGGTATGTATACCTTGCACCAATTTGTGGAGGTCAGTTTTGTAAAATATTTTAATAGCTTTTAAATGGTCCATCATAAGTCCACAAAACAAGGTTGTGGATTAGGATGCACTTAATGTACTATAACTTGTTTTATGCTCTTATGATGGACATTTTAAAAGCTATTGAAATATTTTACAAAAACTGACCACGTTGTTATTTAGGATTGTGAGAGATGTTTAAAAGCATCAATTTGTACATATTGTCACATGAAATTCTCTGTTGTACAGGACGTTTCTCATACTAGATACATGAGAACCAGTTGAGAGACCAGTTGAGAACCCCTGATCTAAAGTATACAACTTAAGTCTAAAGTTGAGTTTGCTGACATAAGCATATAGTTTATGTAAATTCATGAAGCATCTCAAACTTAGCTGTCACTCGAAGCTTTCTCCCTGACAGACTTTCAAAATCCATGAAGCCTATGGAGAATAGTGTGGGTTCATTGTGAAGCTCCTGCCTGCACTATTAAGTGAGATCCTCGAGCAATATGGATCCACCATTTCTCTCCATATTACATATCATGGGTCAGCCATGACATTGTTTGAAGTGGATAAGGAAGTTCAAGAATAATTTGTAAACTTTATAATGGAAACACTGTGAGGTCATTCAGAGGTCTTCTAATCGTTATTCACTTTATTTATGTTTGTCATAAAAGTGATATCTGTGAGTGAGCTATGAATGACTCTAGAGCCCACTTACACACTAAGGGGGAGAGACCTGTAATGCTTCACACGTACTGGACTTGAAACAGGTTGAAGGGAAACACCTTATTTTCCTAGACAAACCCTAACACACCAGCATGTTGACTTCACACTTATTCAAAGGGCCCATGGACATTTTTCAAGTTGGGTTCTTGAGCCACTGACTGAATGTTGATTATGTAAACTCTGAGCACTCAGTGACAAAGATGGAAACACAGCCGTAGGGCTGAGATCCATCCTGCTTTGCTGCCATGTATTTGTGGGACTGACAAAGGTTGTGTTGCTTCTCTTTATAATCAGAGCTAAATTGGCTGGATCAAGTGACCAGTTTCAGTGTGCTTCAATGTGAGCAAAATGGAATTTCTCTCTCTCTCTCTCTCTCTCTCTCTCTCTCTCTCTCTCTCTATCTATCTATCTATCTATCTATTTCCCTTGCTGTCTGTCTATCTACATATCTATTCATCCATGCATCCATCCATCTATCCATTCAGAAGCAATCCTCATCACACCACACTAATTTCCATTTTGTTGTATACACACAGAAAACTTGTGCAGCTCTGAAATCCCATGTGAACTCAAAGAACTTAAGAAGACGGTGATAGAGCAGAAAGAAAAGTTAGAAGAACTTCAGAAAGAGGTAGCAGGTAAGACAGTCCCTATACACCCATCAGATGTAGAGAACAACATGGCTAAGAATTATATCACATCTGCAAAAGGCTGGGTCATATTCTATGTATTGGAATGGATTGTAAAATACATGTCTGGATTTCAAACCTAAAGTGGCTAAGTTACTGTTCTTTAGTACACCCCATTCATCCCATCATATATTGATATATCACTATCCAATTATATATATATATTGTTTCTAGAAAGTTGAGTAAAAAATATAAATCTTTGGCTGTAAAAGCAGGCAGTTTGTTGGCCAAAGGAATGGAGAACAGTACAATAATTACAATAGGCAACAGTGAAGCGTGGTGGAGGTTCCCTGCACGTTTGGGGCTGCGTTTCTGTAAATGCAGTGGGGCATGTGGGGGAGAGAAGAACTAATGCTGTTCTGAAGGCAATGGGTGGCCACACCAAATATTGACAAATTTAGATTTCTCTTTTCATTCAGGTTGCATTTTGTTAATTGACAAAATGTTTTAAAACATAATTTAAATCTTACATAATTTAATGTGTGCATTAAATGCAGTATCTCTTTTAGATGCTTTTTATATGTGTTGTATAATATATTTGGCACTGATCTAACTGCTAATGGGCTTGTTGTATTGCTAATGTTTCTACAGATAAACCCAAAGTTGCATTTTCGGCTTCACTCTTTGGTCAAGGTGGCCAGACCTTGGGAGGATACACTTCTGAGGTTATCCTGAAGTTCCTGAATGTCTTTATAAACATCGGGAGTGCTTACGACCCCTCCACTGGTATACCCATTTTGGATAATTGTATATGTCTATACAATAAATGAACATATGCACTTGTCTTCACAGATGTAACAAACCTGCCTGAACTTTTGTAATCAGTACTATTCCTTGTCTGACTGAATGTTGATCTGTGCTGCTGCGTGATGTTCCTGCAGGAGTCTTCACGGCGCCAGTGAGAGGGGTGTACTACTTTGGCTTCTCTGCCTTCGCAAATAATGCACACAGCATGGGTGTATGTCTGCGCAAAAATGGGCAGAACATAGTGGCCACCTACGATTATAACAGCAACCACAAAGATGTCAATGGAGCCAACAGGGCCGTTCTTCTGCTGGAGAAGGGCGATCAAGTTCACATTGGACTTTGGTCTGGATTGAGCATTTTTGACAGTTACAACAGTGTCAGCACATTCTCTGGGTTCTTGCTCTTTCTCATGTAATGCAATTTAATGCCGCATATTCAGAAAGAATTTATCACCACTACGCACTGCAGTGAGAGTGTTTTCAGCACAGCATGACTCTAAACTATCTACCATACTGCTATTAGTAAGCTGACATGGGCAGACATACTGCAGTACACAATGATATTACTTTGTGATATTACAGTGACTGTTCATTAAAACCAATCTCATCAGATAAAATTACAAAATGTCTATAACAGAGACGAGTGCAACAATGAACATGGAAGCCAGACCCTAACTAACACATGGTCTGTGTTGTATCTCACAAAAATAAAGAAATAATGCTTCTCTCTTTATTGAGTCAAGACTCTGTCTGTTGTTAAAGGGGTGTAGAGACACCTACAGTCATGGGAAAGAGTAACATGGCTATATTTACAGCCATATACTGGATGTGGAGTAGAGAACATTGTTTCTCACAACTCCTCATTGTCATTGAAAACATTCAGCATTTCTTGTCAAAACCTGAATGCAAGTCTGAAGAGCATCCACAGGACACGGGCAGAGCTAAAGAAGTGTCTCTATACTCCAGACATCTTCAAATGAAGCTGCATCTCGCCACCCGGCTCACGTGTGCGGCTGGGCTGCGGGATCCTTCACAGACTTATTATTGTTGATAATAAGTCACGCATTAAAGGAACCACGTGAACCACGTGAACCATGAAGCTAAATTCGGTCATCAGACCTCTACAACTAATTCAGAATGCTGCAGCACGACTGGTCTTCAATGTCCCCAAGTTCTCATATGTGACTCCTCTGCTACGCTCTTTTCACTGGCTTCCAGTAGCAGCACGCATTAGATATAAAACTTTGATGCTTGCTTACAAAGCCAAAAATGGACTAGCCCCTCCCTACATGATGTCCATGGTCAAAAGCCGATCTGTACAGCGAGCACTCAGAACCTCAAGCTTGGCTCGACTCGAAACTCCATGCTTAAAGTCTCATGAAATCAAAGCTCCAGACAATTCTCTGTCCTGGCTCCAAGATGGTGGAATGATCTTCCATTAGCTGCTCGGACTGCAGAATCTATTGCTATCTTCAAGTGTAGACTGAAGACTCACCTGTTTGTTGAGTTCTTAACATAGCACTAACTCAGCAGATACCACTTGCCGTTGTTCTTAAATTGTATGTCTGTCTATGGTTATTTGTGCTTCTTGGCAAACGTTTACCTTGCAAAACACTTGGTAATGACTTTGACTCCTGTAGTTAAGTAGTAGTCTGACTCAATGGCATCTTGAATTCTGGCCTATCTGTACTATTACCTATGAGGAATTCTGTGATCTGATGCAAAGCATTTTGTAAGTTGCTCTGGATAAAAGCATCTGCTAAATGCCGTAAATGTAAAAATGTAATGTAAATTTGTCTAATGACAGCAAATGATGCAGTGAATGTTGGTGTCATGACAACAACGAGGAGCATACAGCCAATATCTTGGGTAGTGTAACACTACCAATCCTTACAATTCTGACATATTTCAAGTTACTGCACTGCAGGTAAGTGACAAATACACAGTATGTTAATTTGTTCCACTTTTTGAACCTAATCATTTGCAATAAGCATTTACTTCACTGTAACATAAACATCGGGGCTAAAGCACTCAGTAAGCACAAACATTCAATAATATGGTTCCTGGACTTTTATACCACAACAAGATCACATACAAATTAATCTACATTTAATGCAACTAGACAATACGTAATCATGACTTGTAAGTTCAAGTTCCTTTAGTTCATTTTGTAACATTAGCTCTACTGACATTCATCCTAATCTTCAAAGCATTCTACTGCCTCATAGCAACGGTATTTTCCTCTTGTCTTTGCTTTCACACTTTGTACTAGCTGAAAATATTTTCCAGAATGTTCCACTGCAGAAAGTGCTCTATGCCCTGTTAAGTTCAGGTGTTTTATAATTTTGCCACTTTAGGAAAAGAACATCATTGACAGACTGTTTATCCTGATGCAGTCAGAAATTAGCACAATCCTGAATCATTTATGTGTAAAGAAAGGAAGAGAAATGTAAACACCTACCCCACCCCATATATATATATATATATATATATATATATATATATATATATATCAGTGGGGAACCGTCAGGGCCCTCTACACCCTCTCAGAGGGCCTAAAATATTTTTAAAACATAAATATATATATAATATAATTTATCCAATTTTATTTTATCTACTTATAGTTTGACAATCGACATCTAAACAATTACAAAAATATAAGCAAATAAATTATTCAACCATGTCTATTCAATCTGTGTTGGAAGGTGAGGGGTTAAGTGGAAGCCTGTGAGCCTGTGTCTCCCCCTATCAGGACTGTGATGCCCGCTGTTCGTTTACAGCAAAATTGACCAATCATATCTTCCGTCTTAGTGGGCGGGCTTAACTGTATGATAATTTCCGCCCGCTGTGGTGACGCTAGCTGTCGTTAGCGTACCACCGCTAGCTAGTTTCGATTAATACCTTTGATGCCTTCCTGCGCGTTGTTTACATATTCCGCTTCCGAGGAACACGGAGCTGTGGAACCTTATTTTGTTTGGAACCTTATTCTGCTTAAGAAGTTATCTAGTACAGATGTTATTGTTTATTGCGTTTCTAAAGCTGTACTGTCGTGTCAACGTCTCTTTATTGCAGTAAATTAGGAGAGGAAAACAGGAAATTTTTTTTCGGGGGGGGGGGGGGGGGGGTAATGATGGGAGTGGGCCCAGGTTTAATGGTCACGGTTCGCTACTGATATATATATATATATATATATATATATATATATATATATATATATATATATATATATATATATATGCATGAGAACAATTGTAGTGAAGTTCACAAAGTTTCTAGAGAGACAGTAATCGTCAGCTTCGTTGGCATCTTGTTACGGTGACAGCTCCGGACCCTTCCCTGTGGGCGTGTCGTTACGTCGTCTGCGTGCAGTTATGTCCATATTCGTAGTTCCGTGGGTGTGGGTTGTCTGTGAGCGTGTTCGTAGTCACACCTGTGCCTTGTCTCGATATCACAAGGGTCTGTGTTAATCACCTATATAATGTGCGTTCGCGCAATGTCTTGTGCTCGTCTTTGTCTAAAGTTTCGTGCCTGTGTGAGAATCTGTTACGTGTACTCGCCCTCCGCACAGAGCTTACCGTGTTGTTTCTGTTCATTAAACGTTCTATGTTGCACCGTTTATCACTCATCGTGCCTCCTCCCTCGAGTGTAACACATAGGAATTTCTACTAATTCAGAAGTTCATTGCTTGCACAGCTAATGAAGGACTTCTGTCTGAAACCTCTGTTTCTGTGGAAACTTTATTTAGTTCACTAATCTATTTTAACTGCTTTCTCTCTCTCTCTCTCTCTCTCTCACTCACTATACAGTATATAGTGCTCATCAGCTGCAGACTACAGTTATTATTTGATTGTTCATTTATCTTGATGACCATGTCTATTATGTTTATGGCTCATGTGTAGGAAAGGTAAAACAAGTAAAAACATATTTCGATTGCCTTCATTTTCACGGTAGTTCATGGTATTCTGGTATTTTTCCATTTTTTCATATGCCTTCATACATTTTCAACACTTGGGACTGCAATATCTATTATTGTCTGGTATGTTTTTTGGTGTGGATCCAAAGGTCCCACAGGATCTTAACCTTGTGCTCTACCCTCCCCACAGCGGTGTTCATAGGACCTGTGTATGCTTCCCTGACACTTGACTGTATCTCTCAGAGGAGATTGTCTCTACATCATCTCAGAGGAGACTGTGTCTAAATTGTCTCAGAGGCTTCTTTGCACAGTGTGCATCTTGGATCTTGTATGCTGTGATATGTAATGACTTCAGTTGACCTAGTGCTTAAAGCTTGATCCTGTGCTGCCAGGACTGGTTCTTCAGTTCTAACTTCTCCACATTTATTGGATGTCTTATGTGAGCCCCCTCTGTTATCTGTCACTTGGCCGCGTCGCCCATCTGCCTGATGCATTCCCTCATCATGCGTGAAAGTATTCTGGGATGTTTCATGTATCACGTTGGACAATGGATCCTACACTTTGTGGACCCCTTACCCTGTCCTTCTGACTGGTGTACAGCCTCTGGGTTTTGACTCACAGATGGAGTGTCCCATGTATTGTGAGGAGTTCTCTTGATGTCAGCAGTTTCCAAGCCTTATCATGACCAGCTAATTGTGCCTCATGGGTATTGGGTGACCAAGAGAGCACCAATGTTTACAAAAATATTATTAATAATGAAACACAAAAAAGGCACAAAAATATTCTTAACTGAGACACTGTCAGAATCAAGAACAAAATGTCAGTTACTTTCTATCTGTCCCCAGATACAATTAGAGGGGACCTAGGTTTGCCTTCAAATAGAAATGTACATGTTTTACTCAAACTATCCTCTATCACAGAGTTGTCTTTTTATCTCAGTGCATCCAGACTACATAAACTACATGAGACTACATGAGACTGAATGAACCTCAGTACAAACGAAATTAATAACTACTCAAAACATCATAAATTTGAATGACTCTGTAATTAATAATCAATATCATATATCAGCACACAACATGGTACACTAGTTGAAGTAAAATACACGCACACAGCTCCTACTACCAGACGACTCTTAGCTTGTTGCTATTGGTTACTGTAGTATGAGCGTTTTTTTCGCCGTCCACTTGTAGCCTGGAAGACTAAAATGGCGAAGTAAGTTACTTCACCAAGAAAAATTAATAAAGCTTCGCTTAGAAACTTTACAAGAATACGCCCCTAAACCATTCTCAGACTATAAGTATAGACTATATATGTAAAGATTTTTGTTAGTTTGCCATATTGGAAACCTTCATTGTACTCTTTCCCAAATAAGTCTTCACCTCACTCTCTCAACACAACCCCCCCCCCACTCTTAAAGAGACAGTTACAAAACACATTACTCCTCCTCCTTACATCTCTACATCACTTTAAGCCACTACTCAACACGTATTTTCAACCAGTCTACACATGGATGTAAAAGATGCTCGGATCTTAGATATCTGCTGTTGTAATGCTGACAGGTTTCTGCTCTGGGAGGCTGTGGTGTTCTGTTTGGATATCTCTTAACCTCTAAGGAATGGTGTTATGGGATGATTCATTATCCCATATGCTCTTGCCGTACTGTTCAGTTTCAGCTCTGCTGTGAACAGTCCACAGTCAGGGCTCTGTTGCACTGACATTGAGAATATACTTTAGATGGTTATTGGCAAAGATGGCATTTATTCTTTTGGCTACAGCTTCTTTCATTTAGTTCTGCAGCCAGTGCTGTTAATGTCTAATTAGCAGAATCCACATCCTCACTTGTGGACTCCAGGGCCTCATTTCTGTCTTGCAGCAGCATCTTTGATCTGTATACCCTTCTAGAGCTCTGTCAACTTCCATCTAAGTTCTTTATATTATCCCACGTTTGTTTCCAAGAGGGACATTGGAGTGGCCTTTGGCCCAGGGTCTTGACCATGACTACTGCGGCGATCATGATCTTATGCATGTCTGCAGATTGCCCACACAAAGTGTCCACTCCAGTATCTACTGCATCTGAGACAGAATGGTCAGAATTTAAAAAATAATCCAGCCTGTAATGAGTCTGAATACTCTTTGAATATGCAACCTGAGAAGCTGAAATTCTATGGTTAATTGATAGTAACTTTCACAATGACTTGCCTGAAATGCATTTTGACCTATGCTTAACAGATTTTAACATATATTGTTCCTGATTTGGAAGCTATTTAAGCGACCTTAAAGGCAACAACTTTAATTTATTAAGTTTTACTGAAGTTTCACACATGTTCATGTCCAAAAGTTATCTAGTATGAGAAACGTCCTGTACAACAGAGAATTTCATGTGACAATATGTACAAATTGATGCTTTTAAACATCTCTCACAATGATCCCGCCCTTCATGAAGAGTTTTCTTAATTCCATTCACTTATTTCGCTATATATATTTTGCTCATTTTAATGACTAACAAATGCAATAAAAGTGGCACTTCACAGTAAAAATTGTGCAAGGAATGATCACACTGAGTTTCTGAGGCTAATGTTGAGCATGTTGAAGGAGGTGATAAATTATGGCTATTGAGTCTTAGAAAAGGAGTTCAGCACAGTTAAGCCCTTTGAAAGTCACCCAGGCAGAGATGATAGAAAAGTATTTACAGAGTGTTGAGCCACAAACCATGCAGTTAATTAACCACACAACAGAGCAACGCTGGACTATATAGCAGGAGAAACATGAGAGACCAAGAGGTTCCAGCATGAGATCAGCGCTCTTCGTTGCATTCTCTCTGCACCACTTCATTGTGGCACAGGTGGAAGACGGTATCTCGCCAGGGTCACGCCACAGTCACCCAGAATATTCATGCAGCACTGAAACCCTCTCAGAGCTCAAGGAAATAAAATCACTGGTGGCAGAGCTGAAGGCTATTTTGGATAAGCTAAAGAAACAAGGAGCAGGTGAGAATAAATACATGCTTCAGAACACATGAGACATTACTGTATAGAGCATAACTATGGTAACCTAAATATGACCATTTACAGTCTAGAGTGAATATTGCATCATTATTTAGCAGATCCATCTACATTATCTATTCTTATATCATTTCTGTCCAGTCCTATATCACATTGAGGGTGGATAAATGTGTTTGCCCTTTGTGAATGGTATTAAAGTAGACAGACTTAAAACAACTAATTTAGTCAAAAGATGAATTTGCTGACATGAGCATATAGTTTCTTTAAATTCATGAAACATCTCAAACTTAGCTGTCACTCGAACCTTCCTGCCTGACAGACTTTCAAAATCCATCAACCCTATGGAGAATAGTGTGGGTTCATTGTGAAGTTCCCGCCTGCACTATTAAGTGAGATCCTCGAGCAATATGGATCCACCATTTCTCTCCTTATTACACATCAAAGGTCAGCTAAAACATTGTTTGGAGTGAATAAGGAAATTCAAGCATAACTTGTAAACTTTATAATGGAAACACTGTGAGGTTATTTAGCGGTCTTCTAATTGTTATTCACTGTATTTATCTCTGTCATAAAAGTGATGAGAAGTGAGTGAGAAAATCTGTGAGTGAGCTGTGAATGACTAGAGCCCACTGACACACTAAGGGGGAGAGACCTGTAATGTTTCACAGGTACCAGACTTGAAACAGGTTGAAGGGAAACACCTTATTTTCCTTACATCATAAACCCTAACCCACACTTATCCAAAGGGCCCATGGACATTTTTCAAGTTGGCTACGTGAGCCATTGACTGAATGTTGATTACGTAGACTCTGAGCACTTAGTGACAGAGAGAAAACACAACCGTAGGGCTGAGATCCATCCTGCTCTGCTGTTTTCCATTTACCCTCGTCATCTTTGGATTGGGCTACTACAACCCGCTTCCCGTCTTTCCTATCTGTATAATCAGATCCCTGCAACTCTCCCAGAATGCACGCTTTCAAGCTCCCCGAGTTCTCCAGCGTGTTTCCTCCAGTGGCTCCCTGTAGTGGCTCATCTCAGTTTTAAAACATTAATGCTCACTTACAATAAGTAGACTAGCTCGTACATACCTAAAAACCTACCAATCAAAACCCCTTCAACAAAATACTGCCTCTGAGCCTCTAGAACCACTTGGATGGAACCACCACCAATAAAGACACAGAGAAGACATGCATAAAAGCTCTACAATGTCCCATTGCTACAGGTGTATAAACTCAAACATCTATCCTTGTAGTCTGCTTTTATAAACATTTGTGAACCACAGCAGCTCACCCATGAAGTGGCAGACCACAGTTACAGACAAAAGCTATTAAATGCAAATCTAAAACAGTTACATGAGAAGCGACCTACTGAACACAGGTGTGTGTGTGTGTGTGTGTGTGTGTGTGTGTGTGTGTGTGTGTGTGTGTATGTGCACCTTCCCTCAAGCAGAAATCTGCTCTGCATTCAGGTTTGAAATCATCGCTCCACTCAGCGCTGCTAATCTCCACAGGTTGAGCTCCAGAATGCAGATGGATGCTAATGGCAGGTGCTGAGAGAACAGATCGCTTCTGCCTTCACTCAGTAAATCACAAACACACACACACACACACACACACACACACACACACACACACACACACACACACACACACACAGGCACACACACACACACACACAGGCACACTGCAGTGGAAGCGAAAACATTTACAAACAAGGATAAATAATTATCATAATTTGTAGTGAGCTATCAGGAGTGTTTGTTCATTTGAGTTAGATATGAAAATATTGCTGGCTTGTTAGCAGTTCCTGTGTTAAGAATTTGTCCTTTATTTAAGCTGAATGTTAGTTATAGTCAATAACATTTAAAGAACTTTTTTAAATGACCAGGTATCCCATCGAATGCAATACACTACATTCCCAGACTGAGGTAGTGTTGAGGTTTGCTATCCTCATTATTTGCAGTTGATTTAACAATCTGTTCATTTTCAAGCAAGGTAAATCAAATATTACAAATTTAGTGTCACTGAACAGGAAGAAAAATGTCTGAGTTGTTTATCTCATGAAACAGGCATGGTGTTAACTATCACTAGACAAATTTAGTTTCATGGTTTGCAGTTGAATTGATTATGAAATATCACATACAAACAGCCAAACTGAGTGAAATAGGCTGAGCGGAGACCCACAGCTTCTGCTGAAGATGAGTTACGAGAGCCTCTGCAACCCTTTCAAAATGACTAAAACAAAAAAAAAAGTTGCAGTGAATATTTGCATCATGCCAACAATGAGAAGCACACAGCCAATATCCTGGTTAGTTTAACACCATTAATTCAATTCTTTTAAACTTGTAAATATTTCACGTTACTATGCTGCAGTGCTTCAATTTAACCTAATCATTTACAAAAGCATTTATTTCACTATAATATAAGCATCAGAGATAAAAGCATTTATTTCACTATAATATAAGCATCAGAGATAAAAGCATTTATTTCACTATAATATAAGCATCAGAGATAAAAGCATTCAAGTAGCACAAACATTCCATAATGCGGTTTGTGGACTTTTATAACAAAAGAGAAAAAAATATATATATTTAAAGCAACTAGAACATCCATATTTAACAATAAACAGCGATGCAATTGTTAAATTCAAGTTCCTTCAGTTCATTTTGTAACATCACCTCTACAAACGTTCATCCTAATCTTCAAAGCCTCATAGCAATGGCATTTCCCTCCCATCTTAGTTTTCATATTTTGCACCATTTGAAAATATATATTTTCCAGAAAAGTACTTCAGAAAAATTTTGATGCCTTGTCAGGGTAATCTTTATAATTCAGTCACTTAGAGGTGAAAAAAACATTTCACTGACAATTTATTTTCCTTGATGCAGTCAGATAGAATTTAAAGAGGATTTAAATGAGAACAATCCTAAATAGTTCATGTATAAAAGAAAAGTAGAGAACTTTCAGACTAGAGAGTATGTTTCTTGAATATTTATTTCCTGGAATCTAACACTTATTCTGACAGTTGGGCTTGTTTCAGGGACTTGTTGACAGTGTTTGAGAATTGTTGTGTTTAGTATGTTTGGGGGGGGGGTACTGCTGGAACAAGGTGGATACCTTTTCCTTGCATGTTAAAAGTGTATTCCAGAGCCCAGTGGTCTACTTCAGACTTTATATCACCTGCAAACCCCAGGATTCATTCATTTGTGTCATCACTTCCATTTCTTGTAATGGACCAGGGTCGCAGACACACCAGGAAATAAATACATGGCACACAGCAGGGGGGCCCAGTGGCTGTCGTCGAGAGCTGGCAGCCTGCCGAGTTCAATTCCCGGCTTAACCTAACACAGCTGATCCAGTTAACTGAGGCCTTCATGCCTCCTGATAGGTGGAGGCAGGTGTGTTTCTGGCTAGGGTTACAGTATATGTGACCCCATTCTTCATTATCGTACATTATAGGGTTTATTATATTTTTCATATTCTTGAATTGTACATCACATCATTTGCAGTTTTTTCTGATAACAGTTGAGGCAGAAAAGTATTTAAATGAATAATTGAGATTCATTTTCTGCTTAGGATGGTTTTCAATGCAGATTTTTGGAGTATGCTGCAACATGTATATTGCTGTAGTAGTGAAGGTACTGCTATTTCATGAAATCTGATGAGATATGAGGATTCCCATTCAAAACTCTGGTGGTAAGCGTTTCTTTTCCAAAATAATAATAATAAAAACTCTGGAGTTTTCTATAAAGTTTTTTCCCCATGTGCACGAGAAGCAACTTTTTAGAAAAATGCATCTGCTCCCATCCATCTCTGGGTGTGTAGCTGGTTCTTTGAGTAAAGCCAAGCTTGGGGAAAACACTGAAGCCATTTCTGATGCCTCAGAAGTTTCTCCAAATGTTTTCAAACTTTATTTTTTTAGAGTAGCAAGTGACAGAGCCAGAGGATTTGAGCAGACAGGAGAATATGACACTGCAAAAAGCCAACAGTCAGTCCATTCTATGTTGACTCACGCCTTTCTTGATTTTAAAACAGCTGTAGTTAGCCCACTTTTATGTTTGATTTTATTTTTGTTAATTTCATTAAGCTCTTTAGTTGGAGAACTTCATTTGCTTCTTTGATTTCCGTTTGAGGGCATGTTTCCACCGTCACGGTGGCGGTGCCGGTTCCACAATCCTAAATTGAACAGCACTTTTCGACCACAAAATCTTCTGGTTCTCAGTAAATATTGGTGCCATTCTAGCCCCATAATCTTGGTGCTCTGAAACCAGCAAACCTGTGATGCAAGCAGCTGAAAGGCAGTGTCACCTAGAAAAGATGTTCACCTGCCTCAACGCCATTTGTCATTTAAGAAAATGCTCTTGGAAACTGTGGAACGCATCTCAACTGCTGACAGCTGTTCCTTGGTCTATAATAACTGGACACCATCATAACAGAAAAAGCAAAACACTTGCTTTCCATTTTCTTTTCATAATCTTTGTCTACAACAATCTTTTTGTTCCATGCACAGATGATGATAAAGTCGATTCTGGACAGTTAGACACGCCCTCCAAGAAAGAAGCCAAATCTGTAAAAGATGAGCATGTTCCACCATGTTGTTTGTATGAAATCTTACGATTTCTGTTTTCAGATGACGGAACACCCACCTCCACATACAACCAGGGAAAACGCAGGTCCATTCTTTAAAGGTGCGGTAGTTCGATTAAACTACTTTTGATTGGCATAAATGTACCATGAGATGTTGCTCACAAAGAAGTCTCTTCCAAGCACCAGAGTTGATGCCTTGCTGTGACATTGCTGGGGTTTTAATAATCATTAGATGGCATACAATATTATACTCCTAGCTAGGAGACCTGTGACACTGTATGACTTTTGAACTTGCTGAACTCTGCAGGACTGAAGGATCATTTTTTTTAAAGTTGGTCAGAATGGCCTGCAGCTCAGTTTAGTTCCTGTCTCTCTGGCCATGGCACTAACTTTCCACATTTCAGCATGCTGAATTATTGATGGTCCTCTTGGGCTTCCCATCTATCCTCTCACTGCTGGTAAGTGATGACCCCAAACCGCCCGACGGGGCTCAACTGAAAACCTCTTCCCAGGATGCATGGTTGTAAATGATGTTCAATTAAAAATGCATGTACGTGTATGTGTGAAAAACGAGTAGAACTTAAAAGGCATTCCTTAAAAGCAATCAGAATTAGCATGTAATAATTATTATTTGTGTGTAATGTGTGAAATTAACTATCATGCAAAGTTCACCTGAAAATGTTTTTAGAAATGAATAAAATCAGTGAAGAATCTAGACTTCTAGTTCACAATCAATGAATTAACAGAATTAGATCAAATTAGACTGACTTTATCTTTTATTGTAACAAATTAAAAAACTGTATATGTAGTAACCCTTTATGACTGCTGTAAATGCAGTAACCCTTTATGAATGCTGTAAATGTAGTAACCCATTTTTTACTGCTGTACCTGCAGTAACCCTTTACTAATGCTGTGCTCTTGTGTTTAGTAGTCATAAAGGGTTACTGCAGTTACAGCAGTAATAAATGGTTACTGCATTTACAGCAGTCATAAAGGGTTACTACATATACAGCAGTCATAAAGGGTTACTGCAGTTACAGCAGTAATAAAGGGTTACTGCATTTACAGCAGTCATAAAGGGTTACTACATATACAACAGTCATAAAGGGTGTGACGTAGGGCAACGCCCCCTCTCGTAGCTGCCACTCTGGGTTCCCTCATGTCCGTGTTCCCTGCCTGTTTGTCCCGCCCTGCTCGTTGGTTTGATGGATTCCTTGTTTGTTACCACGCCCCTGTGTCATTGTCATCACCTGTCCCTAGTTTAGTTCAGTGTATATATAGTCCTTGTATTGCCCTTGTCTGTATCGGTCTTTTTGTTCCAACCTGTTCGTTTGTATATGCCTGCTCGTAAGTTTACGCCTCCGTGTTATTTGTCTTCCGTGTGTTTTGCCTGTTCTCCCGTTCTTAGTCTGCCTTGTTGTTTCCCGTGCCCATTACCATGTCTGTTCATGTTTCGTATCCTGATTGCCTGCCCGGTTTGACCCATGCCTGTTACATAGACGCTGCTTTTGGAATTTCCTGTAATAAATCTCGCTCTCCTCAGCGTTTGTGTCCGCCTACCTGTTCTGCCCCGCACAGATCATTACAAAGGGTTACTACATATACAGCAGTCATAAAGGGTTACTGCATTTACAGCAGTCATAAAGGGTTACTACATATACAGCAGTCATAAAGGGTTACTGCAGTTACAGCAGTAATAAAGGGTTACTGCATTTACAGCAGTCATAAAGGGTTACTGCATTTACAGCAGTCATAAAGGGTTACTACATATACAGCAGTCATAAAGGGTTACTGCATTTACAGCAATCATAAAGGGTTACTACATATACAACAGTCATAAAGGGTTACTACATTTACAGCAGTCATAAAGGGTTACTGCATTTACAGCAGTCATAAAGGGTTACTACATATACAACAGTCATAAAGGGTTACTACATATACAGCAGTCATAAAGGGTTACTGCATTTACAGCAGTCATAAAGTGTTACTACATATACAGCAGTCATAAAGGGTTACTGCAGTTACAGCAGTAATAAAGGGTTATTGCATTTACAGCAGTCATAAAGGGTTACTGCATTTACAGCAGTCATAAAGGGTTACTGCATTTACAGCAGCAATAACAGGTTACTGCAGTGAACCTCTCATATTACTGCAGTAATAGTATCATATGAAAACTGCAGGAGACTATAGCTTTAATCAGCAGTTTAAAGAAAATGAATTTGAAGGCTGCACTGGGGAAGGTAAGGGGGAGGAGTCTAACCAAAGCGCACAAGCTTTAGAAAATCCATTTGCAGTAAGCTGACCTTCACAATTGTAATGCTAGTGTCCTATAACTTATTGTTCTAGCAGAGAATAATCATTCAAGAGCCTTTGTATCGTTAGACACACTGCATATTGCATTAGGGCAATCAAACATCCTTAATGACTTTGATAAAGGTTAGTTGTGAAAAAACAGTGTGTCCGCCTGTGTTTTGCAACAGACCTTGTGTGTGTGTTTGCATATGCATAACCTATTAAATTCCAGCTCCTTTCAGTAGGGTTGACTTCACATGTGTATTGCATTTAAGCATGCTGTCTGATTTCAACACACTCTAGTAAATCATGTAAGAAAGTGTTTTGTTAACTTCTTTGTTTTAGCTATGCAAGGCAGAGTAAATGTGTATATTTAGAGTAAATATGTATTTGTAATAATGGACTGGAAAGTGCAGAAGATACTTGATGAGAAAGAAATTGAAAATACAAGACAACTAAAGACAAAAGAGAATGACATATTAATCTAAACAGATGTAAAACTATTGAAACAGAAGTTAAATGAAGTTTAATGCATCATTAAAATGTCCATAAGTAGGCCCTTAAAAGCAATAACTGAGGTGAATGTATCCAGTTTTAGTGTTCTCTGGAACAGCCTCCGGTCATTAGCAGCAGCCAACTGACATGACAACAGACAACAGGCACAGATGTGTTGGATTTAGGGGCCTCCACTGTGATGTAAAAGGAAGACCACCTACTGAACACACCACAGATCCTGGCAGCAATAACTAACATATGAGGGGTGTAAGTGTCCAAGAAGATTTTAATAGATATATGTACACCAGTGGATGTTGCAACAAATATGCAGAGAAAGACTTTTAACTGAAGTAAGAAATCAAATAGTAGAATGAAAAATGGTTTGAAGTTATTGTATTATTGGTTACTTTGCTTGAAAATCTATAAATTGTATCACCATGATCAAACAAAGGCAGTAAAGTCATTTGAACAATCATACGTTTGGCAGCAGGTGTAAAGGAAGACCAATTGCTGTACAAAAAAAACACGTTTTGTTTTAACCTTTGACAAGGCGAGAGAAGGATACTGGACAACATCGATGAATGAATGAACTCCTTCGTTAAAGGTCACCGTCCCTCATTACCAGCCAGCATGAGTGCACCTGCCTGTCTTACTGCTAATACCAGCCTGCCTACATGCATGAGTGAGTTGAGCCCCCACAGTTAGCAATGCTTAGGAAATGCATGGACCTTTCTGTCCTTTCTCCCTTCCAAACAGCTGGGTTGTTTGATTTTCTCCACTTGCTTCCACGGCAAGGCCAGGAGAGATCACACACACACACACACACACACACACACACACACACACACACACACACACTCTGTATTAACCTGCATACCTGTTATGTTCACTTGACTTGCATTACTTTGCAACAGTGCACCGTCATGTACTGTCTGATTAAGTGGTACACACTGCAGTGACCAGAGTCCATGGACAGGGAGGGGAATAATGGGAACTGTTGAGCAGGTGTGTATGTCCTGTGTCCATCGCACCCAAAGCCTTTTACCTCCATCTTGTATGGATCTGCTGCAGTCAGAGGAATGCAGGAATGGTGCAATGTGGCCCGAGGGAACACACCAGGGACTTTAGAAACATTCTACACACCAGACGCAGTGATGTGGCTACATGCCAGGCGTAGTAATGGAGCTACACGCCAGGCGCAGTGATGGAGCTACACGCCAGACGCAGTGATGGAGCTACACACCAGGCGCAGTGATGGGGCTACACACCAGATGCAGTGATGGGGCTACACACCAGATGCAGTGATGGGGCTACACACCAGGCGCAGTGATGGGGCTACACACCAGGCGCAGTGATGGAGCTACACACCAGGCGCAGTGATGCGGCTACACATCAGACGCAGTGATGGAGCTACACACCAAGCGCAGTGATGGAGCTACACACCAGACGTAGTGATGCGGCTACACGCCAGGCGCAGTGATGGAGCTACACACCGGACGTAGTGATGTGGCTACACACCAGGCGCAGTGATGCGGCTACACACCAGGCACAGTGATGGGGCTACACACCAGGCGCAGTGATGGAGCTACACACCAGACGCAGTGATGCAGCTACACACCAGGCGCAGTGATGCGGCTACACACCAGGCGCAGTGATGGGGCTACACACCAGGCGCAGTGATGCGGCTACACACCAGGCGCAGTGATGGGGCTACACACCAGGCGCAGTGATGCGGCTACACACCAGGCGCAGTGATGCAGCTACACACCAGGTGCAGTGATGCGGCTACACACCAGGCACAGTGATGGGGCTACACACCAGGCGCAGTGATGGAGCTACACACCAGACGCAGTGATGCAGCTACACACCAGGCGCAGTGATGCAGCTACACACCAGGCGCAGTGATGCGGCTACACACCAGGCGCAGTGATGGAGCTACACACCAGACGCAGTGATGCGGCTACACACCAGGCACAGTGATGTGGCTACATGCCAGGCGCAGTGATGGAGCTACACACCAGACATAGTGATGGAGCTACACACCAAGCGCAGTGATGGAGCTACACACCAGACGCAGTGATGTGGCTACACGCCAGGCGCAGTAATGGAGCTACACACCGGACGTAGTGATGTGGCTACACACCAGGCGCAGTGATGAGGCTACACACCAGGCGCAGTGATGCGGCTACACACCAGGCACAGTGATGGGGCTACACACCAGGCACAGTGATGGGGCTACACACCAGGCGCAGTGATGCGGCTACACACCAGACACAGTGATGGAGCTACACACCAGGCGCAGTGATGGAGCTACACACCAGACGCAGTGATGCGGCTACACACCAGATGCAGTGATGGGTGCTGGTGCACTGCTACTCACTCTGGAAGAGACCAAAAACACTGGTCTTATCAGTTTTCATTTGAAAGCATGCTAAATCCCCAAGATGAAGGAATTCCTGTCTGAGAAACAAATGCTGTGAAATAATCTGTAAACAAAGAAGAAGACTCTACCAAAGCAAACAAAGCTTTCTTTCCCATTCTCTCTCTGGGTTGCCCTGGCAGCAACACTTCAGTCATACTTTCACAGCAGCGTAACTCGGCTGTAGTACACTGCGTATTCTCTAGTCTTTTTAAGCACACTCACTCTCTTCACCACCGCTGCTGAAGACAGCTGCTTTTTCGGTAGGAGTCCTAGTCCACAGTTGGTTACGAGTTTCTGAGAGGTCTTCAGAGAACTGCAACTTTCTCTTTTCAAAGCAGAGTCAGAGCCAATCAGAGAGAGGGTAGCCCAGTACAAGGGGAGCAGAGCTCGCCGGAGGGAGCCCAAGCAACAGGTCTCTCCGAGATCGATTTCTACTTGATCAAATACAGCCAGGGAGGCTATGTCCTGCAGCTGACGACGTGACAGTGGCACATGGCTTTGACATTTCAGATTTTAAGCTCCAGCAGACAATTCAATTTGCAACAAGATGGCCCAACCTACACACTAGTTACTGGTCTAATGTAACTTGAAAATGGAACAAGACGACTATGGCGGAAACTTCTGATTACTTCTCACTGGGGATTATTTTTTCTGCTGCACCACTGTCCATCTCTGAAGTAGTTCCCCATTTTTTTCCAGAGTGATTTCCTCACCTCATCTCTAAGCAAACACTAAGTGATCCGACTGAGCTGTCCACGACGCTAAGACTTTAGAGGTCCTTTCACTATGAAGTGTTCCACGGCTACTTCCCTCACACTCACTCTGTCTCCTGTGATTGTACTATATTACAGGGTATACATTTCAAACACCTCAGTGAAGCAGAACCAGCAGAGAGGCCTTGCACCATCTTGTCCAACCTCGACATCAAGCACCTGGGCTTATTTTGACATACTTGAGAAAAATGGTTCAGGTCTATTTTCCACACTAGACTTATTCCAACTAGTGTTGCGCTTTCCTTTTCATATTTGAGGAAATGGCCAATTGCTTTTTGCATCAAGGATGACTGCCTAGTCGTATACTTAACTGAGCTGTGAAAAGACACATAATGCTAACACTTTTGAACATACTGTGGACACTTTGCTCTCCATAGAAAAAATAGGTGAAGCAGTGCTCAATACACCAGACCCCATCACATCTGCAGGTCTAACACATTTACGCACTTAAGAGTCTTTGAATAGCACAAACGTTAAGAACACTGTTAAAACAGACAATCCATATACAACCAATATCCACAATTTACCCGAGTAAATCGAACAGACCGGCGACGACGCAGGAGAAAGGTGTCAGACACACTGCGGCTGAACAGTGATCGACTGTAATTGGACATGTAGAAAATGCACAAGACGGGCGCAGCTAATGAAGTGTTGTGTGAGTGTGGGTGTGAGAGAGAGGTTAGGAATAAAGCAACTGGTAAGTGTAGATACCACTCATTGGCCAGCTCAATTAAACCCCATTTGGTATAGTGTGTACATCATGTTGATGGCCATAAACTGAGAAAGGGGACAGGAAGAGGAAATAAATGCTGGTTTAGTGATACGGGGGGATGGAGTCGGGAGATTCGAGGGGCCCAACAGGGACATGAGCTCATTCTTGCTCTAATTCAGGCCGAACAGTGTGATCTCAGGACATTTCCTGAATATCTAGTGCCTTTCAGGGGAAGACCAGAGCCCAGAGTCTGATCCTGGGGCAGAGGTGAATCATGAAGGATTATGTTGTTTGTGATGAAGCCAGCCAGCATGATTTCCTTTTTAAGGTGTGAAGAAGGACGAAGGGTTTTAAGTGACTATGTGGGAGTTAGCACTGCTTTATTATCTAGTGGACAATCACAAACTCAAAATTTACTAATGACAATGTGATTAGTCATGAAAAGTCAAAAATAATGAGCACTTAAAAAGAGCTTTTAGAATCAAGAGCTTTTGATTTTCTGAATCGTCATCCAGTAAATATTACAGTACTTTATTTCATATATATATATATAGGTATGATGACAAAATTTTCAAACAGCCCCAAGCTTAAAAAGAATCACATATATCTAGACAGAGCTGAAATAGACCTTTAAAATGATACCTGGATTTTGAAAATTGGTTGAGAATTGATAAAGTTATGATATTTATAATATCATGTAGGCCTATCACATTAAAATATAATACATTAATTACAATAGAAGTCGTGTGACTGAAATTCACATAATCTAATTCTAATTAATCATAATTAATAATTAATCATAATCATAATCTAATTCGAAGTGATGTTAACTATATTACCATTTAACAACAAGTTATATCAGAAAACGATGAGATTAAACTACACAACACTGGTACCGTTTTCAAGAAAACACTGTGGGAACGAGTTAAACCGAGACGCCGCTTTTAGCCTAAAGTTGCTAGCTACCGTGACGTTCGATACACCAATGTCAATCATGACTACTTATTTTCCGCGGTCTAGTAAAATACTTTCGCCTGCACGGATTTCGATTAAATTTGGTCAGTATTGAGATAAAAGCTGTATTTTTAGGTCCACATATATTTCGATGGTGTCCGGAGCGTTGATGAAGAAAACAGACCGCTTGAATACAACAAAGTATCCATAGACATATATACATGTATATATGTCTATGAAAGTATCTTATCACTGGTCTCCCGACCTGAAATCGCCTCAGAGTTGACTATAAATAGTGCCTGATGATTGGCTGGGTTGTGCTTAACGAAGTCACAGTATTATTCAGGAAAAAACATACACCTGCTAGGCGGTGAGGAGTGATGTTATATGACACCCTTACAAAAGTACAACGTAGTTTGGAGCACATTACTGAGCCAGAATTTTTCGCATCGAACGTTGGTTCGTCAGCATACCTAATATAAGTCCTCACCAGGATTTTGCTCAAGCTTGCTAGATTTTCTAATTAGCAATCCAGGTAAAATTAGTGGAATCAACACAATCCAGGAAGCCTGAGCAAAATCCTGGTGAGGACTGCGGTAAAGTTGGTTTCACGTTCGCATATTCAGAATTCGTTCTTCAATAGCTTTAAGACAATTATAGCAAAAGTGCCAAAATATAAAAATTCTAATTTCTGGCAACATAAACAACCAACTACAACTCTGTTTACGTCAGGAATATGCGTATTTTAATTGTAGATAACATGTTATTTTAAATGTACTGCTGTCGCCTCTGCAACGTCTAAGGCACCATCTACAAATTACCTTAACACGGTTAACACGGACGCAAGTGGCGGTCTTAAAGGTTCCAGAGCACTGGGCACTTTTTTTTTTCTTTCAATAATTTCAATATCTTTTCAATGGTCCACCATAAGACCACCAAACAAGTTGTTTTCCACAAAGTGCATTCTAAAGAACAATCTACAACTCAGATATGGGTTTTTCTACCTCTTACCTATTTGTGGTGGTGAGTTTTAATCTAAGAATTTCAATAGCTTTTAAACGGTCCATCATAAGACCACGATTCAGGTTGTATTACATAAAGGGCATCCTAAACAACAACCTACAACACAGATATGGGTATTTCTATCTCTTACCTATTTGTGGTGGTGAGTTTTCATCTTATAATTTCAATAGCTTTTAAACGGTGCATCATAAGAGCACCAATCAAGTTGTATTACATAAAGGGCATTCTAATCAACAACCTACAACACAGATATGAATATTTCTACCTCTTGTCTATTTGTGGTGGTGAGTTTTCATCTAAGAATTTCAATAGCTTTTAAACGGTCCATCATAAGACCACCATTCAGGTTGTATTACATAAAGGGCATCCTAAACAACAACCTACAACACAGATATGGGTATTTCTATCTCTTACCTATTTGTGGTGGTGAGTTTTCATCTTATAATTTCAAAAGCTTTTAAACGGTGCATCATAAGAGCACCAATCAAGTTGTATTACATAAAGGGCATTCTAATCAACAACCTACAACACAGATATGGCTATTTCTACCTCTTGTCTATTTGTGGTGGTGAGTTTTCATCTTATAATTTCAATAGCTTTTAAACGGTGCATCATAAGAGCACCAATCAAGTTGTATTACATAAAGGGCATCCTAAACAACAACCTACAACACAGATATGGGTATTTCTATCTCTTACCTATTTCTGGTGGTGAGTTTTCATCTTATAATTTCAATAGCTTTTAAACAGTCCATCATAAGACCATAAAACAAGTTCTTTTTTATTAAGGGCATCTTAAACAACAACCTACAACTCAGATATGGGTATTTCTAGCTCTTATCTATTTGTGGTGGTGAATTTTTATCTTATAATTTCAATAGCTTTTAAACGGTGCATCATAAGACCACCAAACAAGTTGTATTACATAAAGGGCATTCTAATCAACAACCTACAACACAGATATGGCTATTTCTACCTCTTGTCTATTTGTGGTGGTGAGTTTTCATCTTATAATTTCAATAGCTTTTAAACGGTGCATCATAAGAGCACCAATCAAGTTGTATTACATAAAGGGCATTCTAATCAACAACCTACAACACAGATATGAATATTTCTACCTCTTGTCTATTTGTGGTGGTGAGTTTTAATCTAAGAATTTCAATAGCTTTTAAACGGTGCATCATAAGACCACCATTCAGGTTGTATTACATAAAGGGCATCCTAAATAACAACCTACAACACAGATATGGGTATTTCTATCTCTTACCTATTTGTGGTGGTGAGTTTTCATCTTATAATTTCAATAGCTTTTAAACAGTCCATCATAAGACCATAAAACAAGTTCTTTTTTATTAAGGGCATCTTAAACAACAACCTACAACTCAGATATGGGTATTTCTAGCTCTTATCTATTTGTGGTGGTGAATTTTTATCTTATAATTTCAATAGCTTTTAAACGGTGCATCATAAGACCACCAAACAAGTTGTATTACATAAAGGGCATTCTAATCAACAACCTACAACACAGATATGGCTATTTCTACCTCTTGTCTATTTGTGGTGGTGAGTTTTCATCTTATAATTTCAATAGCTTTTAAACGGTGCATCATAAGAGCACCAATCAAGTTGTATTACATAAAGGGCATTCTAATCAACAACCTACAACACAGATATGAATATTTCTACCTCTTGTCTATTTGTGGTGGTGAGTTTTCATCTTATAATTTCAATAGCTTTTAAACGGTGCATCATAAGAGCACCAATCAAGTTGTATTACATAAAGGGCATCCTAAACAACAACCTACAACACAGATATGGGTATTTCTATCTCTTACCTATTTCTGGTGGTGAGTTTTCATCTTATAATTTCAATAGCTTTTAAACAGTCCATCATAAGACCATAAAACAAGTTCTTTTTTATTAAGGGCATCTTAAACAACAACCTACAACTCAGATATGGGTATTTCTAGCTCTTATCTATTTGTGGTGGTGAATTTTTATCTTATAATTTCAATAGCTTTTAAACGGTCCATCATAAGACCACCAAACAAGTTGTATTATACAAAGTGCACCCTAAATAACAACCTACAACTTTTATATGGGTATTTCTACCTCTTACCTATTTGTGGTGGTGAGTTTTAATCTTATAATTTCAATAGCTTTTAAACGGTCCATCATAAGACCACCAGTCAGGTTGTATTACATAAAGTGCATTCTAAACAACAACCTACAACACAGATATGTTGTGAAAAGCGCTATACAAATATATTTGATTTGATTGGATATGGGTATTTCTACCTCTTACCTATTTGTGGTGGTGAGTTTTAATCAAAGAATTTCAATAGCTTTTAAACCATCCATCTTAAGAGTACCAAACAAGTTGTATTACATTAAGTACATGATGACCAGCGACCTACAACACAGATATGGGTATTTCTACCTCTTATCTATTTGTGGTGGTGAGTTTTTATCTTATAATTTCAATAGCTTTTAAATAGACCATCATGAGACCATAAAACAAGTTCTCATATATTAAGGGCATCCTAAACAAAAACCTACAAACCTTATATGTGTATTTCGACCTCTTGTCTATTTGGGGTGGTGAGTTTTAATCTTATAAGTTCAATAGCTTTTAAACGGTCCATCATAAGACTACCAAACAAGTTGTATTATACAAAGTGCACCCTAAATAACAACCTACAACTCTAACGTGGGTATTTCTACCTCTTGTCTTTTTGTGGGGGTGAGTTTTTATCTAAGAATTTCAATAGCTTTTAAACAGTGCATCATAAGTGCACCAATCAAGTTGTTTTACATAAAGGGCATCCTAAACAACAACCTACAACTCGGACATGGGTATTTCTACCACTTACCTATTTGTGGTGGTGAGTTTTAATCTAAGAATTTCAATAGCTTTAAAATGGTCCATCATAAGACCATAAAACAACTTGTTATATATTAAGGGCATCCTAAGCAACAACCTACAACTCAGATATGGGTATTTCTATCTCTTAGCTATTTGTGGTGGTGAGTTTGTCTAATAATTTCAATAGCTTTTAAATGGTACATCAGAAGACCACCAAACAAGTTGTATTACATAAAGGGCATCCTAAACAACAACCTACAACTCAGACATGGGTATTTCTACCTCTTACCTATTTGTGGTGATGAGTTTTTATCTTATAATTTCAATAGCTTTAAAACGGTCCATCATAAGATCATAAAACCACATGTTATATATTAAGGGCATCTTAAGCAACAACCTACAACTCCCATATGGATATTTCTACCTCTTACCTCTTTGTGGTGGTGAGTTTTTATCTTATAATTTCAATAACTTTTAAACGGTCCATCATAAGACCATAAAACAAGTTGTTATATATTAAGGGAATCTTATAAAACAACTTACAACTCAAATATGGTTATTTCTACCTCTTGTCTATTTGTGGTTGTGAGTTTTAATCTTATCATTTCAATAGCTTTTAAGTAGTCCATCAAAAGAGCACCAACCAAGTTGTATTACACAAAGGGTATCCTAAACAACAACCTACAACTCTTACATAGGTATTTGTACCTTGCACCAATTTGAGGTACTCAGACTTTAGGCCTATATGGTCCATCATAAGAGCACTAAACAAGTTGTATTACACAGTGCATCCTAAACAACAACCTACATCTCAGACATGGGTATTTGCAGGTGCTGTTCATAAAATCAGAGTAATATGAAAAGCTATTGGAATAATTAGATTAAAACTCACCACCACTATTAGGTAAGAGGTAGAAATACCCATATCCGAGTTGTAGGTTGCTGGTCATCATGGACTTAATGTAATACAACTTGTTTGGCGCTGTTCTGATGGACCGTTTAAAAGCTTTTGAAATTCTTAGATAAAAAACTCACCACCACAAGTAGACAAGAGGTAGAAATACCCATGTCTGAGTTGTAGGTTGTTGTATAGGATGTACTTAATGTAATACAACTTGTTTGGTGCTCTTATGATGGACCACTTAAAAGCTATTGACATTTCCAAACAAACACTGACCACCACAAATAGGTAAGAGGTAGAAATACCCATATGAAAGTTGTAGGTTGTTATTTAGGGTACACTTTGTGTAATACAACTTGTTTGGTGCTCTTATGATGGACCGTTTAAAAGCTATTGAAATTATTAGACAGAAACTCACCACCACAAATAGGTAAGAGATAGAAATACCCATATCTGAGTTGTAGGTTGTTGCTTAGGATGCCCTTAATATATAACAAGTTGTTTTATGGTCTTATGATGGACCGTTTTAAAGCTATTGAAATTATAAGCTAAGAACTCACCACCACAAATAGGTAAGATATAGAAATACCCATATCTTAGTTGTAGGTTGTTGTTTAGGATGCCCTTTATGTAATACAACTTGTTTGGTGCTCTTATGATGGACCACTTAAAAGCTATTGACATTTCCAGACAAACACTGACCACCACAAATAGGTAAGAGGTAGAAATACCCATATGAAAGTTGTAGGTTGTTATTTAGGGTACACTTTGTGTAAAACAACTAGTTTGGTGGTCTTATGATCGACCATTAAAAAGCTATTGAAATTATAAGATTAAAACTCACCACCACAAAGAGGTAAGAGGTAGAAATACCCACATCTGTGTTGTAGGTTGTTGTTTAAGATGCCCTTAATATATCAGAACTTGTTTTATGGTCTTATGATGGACCGTTTAAAAGCTATTGAAATTCTTAGATTAAAACTCACCACCGCAAATAGGTAAGAGATAGAAATACCAATATCTGTGTTGTAGGTTGTTGCTTAGAATGCACTTTATGTAGTAGAACTTGATTGGGGCTCTTATGATGGACCGCTTAAAAGCTATTGAAATTCTTAGATTAAAACTCACCACCACAAAGAGGTAAGAGTTAGAAATACCCATATCTGTGTTGTAGGTTGTTGCTTAAGATGCCCTTTATGTATAAGAGCTTGTTTCGTGGACTTATGATGCACCGTTTAAAAGCTATTGAAATTCTTAGATTAAAACTCACCACCACAAATAGGAAAGAGGTAGAAATACCCATATCTGTGTTGTAGGTTGTTGTTTAAGATGCACTTTATGTAATACAACTTGTTTGGTGGTCTTATAATGGACCGTTTAAAAGCTATTGAAATTATAAGATGAAAACTCACCACCACAAATAGGTAAGAGATAGAAATACCCATATCTGTGTTGTAGGTTGTTGTTTAGGATGCCCTTTATGTAATACAACCTTAATGGTGGTCTTATGATGGACCGTTTAAAAGCTATTGAAATTCTTAGATTAAAACTCACCACCGCAAATAGGTAAGAGATAGAAATACCCATATCTGTGTTGTAGGTTGTTGCTTAGAATGCACTTTATGTAGTAGAACTTGATTGGTGCTCTTATGATGGACCGTTTAAAAGCTATTGAAATTCTTAGATTAAAACTCACCACCACAAAGAGGTAAGAGGTAGAAATACCCATATCTGTGTTGTAGGTTGTTGCTTAAGATGCCCTTTATGTATGAGAGCTTGTTTCGTGGACTTATGATGCACCGTTTAAAAGCTATTGAAATTCTTAGATTAAAACTCACCACCACAAATAGACAAGAGGTAGAAATAGCCATATCTGTGTTGTAGATTGTTGATTAGAATGCCCTTTATGTAATACAACTTGATTGGTGCTCTTATGATGGACCGTTTAAAAGCTATTGAAATTATAAGATAAAAACTCACCTCCACAAATAGGTAAGAGATAGAAATACCCATGTCTGTGTTGTAGGTTGTTGATTAGAATGCCCTTTATGTAATACAACTTGATTGGTGCTCTTATGATGCACCGTTTAAAAGCTATTGAAATTATAAGATGAAAACTCACCACCACAAATAGGTAAGAGATAGAAATACCCATATCTGTGTTGTAGGTTGTTGTTTAGGATGCCCTTTATGTAATACAACCTTAATGGTGGTCTTATGATGGACCGTTTAAAAGCTATTGAAATTCTTAGATTAAAACTCACCATCGCAAATAGGTAAGAGATAGAAATACCCATATCTGTGTTGTAGGTTGTTGCTTAGAATGCACTTTATGTAGTAGAACTTGATTGGTGCTCTTATGATGGACCGTTTAAAAGCTATTGAAATTCTTAGATTAAAACTCACCACCACAAAGAGGTAAGAGGTAGAAATACCCATATCTGTGTTGTAGGTTGTTGCTTAAGATGCCCTTTATGTATGAGAGCTTGTTTCGTGGACTTATGATGCACCGTTTAAAAGCTATTGAAATTCTTAGATTAAAACTCACCACCACAAACAGACAAGAGGTAGAAATAGCCATATCTGTGTTGTAGATTGTTGATTAGAATGCCCTTTATGTAATACAACTTGATTGGTGCTCTTATGATGGACCGTTTAAAAGCTATTGAAATTATAAGATAAAAACTCACCACCACAAATAGGTAAGAGATAGAAATACCCATGTCTGTGTTGTAGGTTGTTGATTAGAATGCCCTTTATGTAATACAACTTGATTGGTGCTCTTATGATGCACCGTTTAAAAGCTATTGAAATTAGATTAAAACTCACCACCACAAATAGGTAAGAGGTAGAAATACCCATATCTGTGTTGTAGGTTGTTGTTTAGAATGCACTTTATGTAATACAACCTGACTGGTGGTCTTATGATGCACCGTTTAAAAGCTATTGAAATTCTTAGATTAAAACTCACCACCACAAATAGGTAAGGTAGAAATACCCATATCTGTGTTGTAGGTTGCTGCTTAGGATGCACTTTATGTAATAGAACTTGATTGGTGCACTTATGATGCACCGTTTAAAAGCTATTGAAATTATAAGATAAAAACTCACCACCACAAATAGGCAATAGGTAGAAATACACATATAAGCATTGTAGGTTGATGTTTAGGATGCCCTTAATGTATAAGAACTTGTTTTATTGTCTTATGATGAACCATTTAAAAGCTATTGAAATTCTTAGATTAAAACTCACCACCACAAATAGGTATGAGATAGAAATATCCATATCTGTGTTGTAGGTTGTTGATTAGAATGCTCTTTATGTAATACAACTTGATTGGTGCTCTTATGATGGACCGTTTAAAACTTATTGAAATTATAAGATTAAAACTCACCACCACAAATAGACAAGAGGTAGAAATACACATATAAGGTATGTAGGTTTTTGTTTAGGATGCCCTTAATATATGAGAACTTGTTTTATGGTCTTATGATGGACCGTTTAAAAGCTATTAAAATTCTTAGATTAAAACTCACCACCACAAATAGGTAAGAGGTAGAAATACCCATATCTGTGTTTTAGGTTGTTGCTTAGGATGCCCTTGATATATAAGATCTTGTTTGGTGGTCTTATAATGCACCGTTAAAAAGCTATTGAAATTATAAGATTAAAAACTCACTACCACAAATAGGTAAGAGTTAGAAATACCCATATAAAAGTTGTAAGTTTTTATTTAGGGTGCACTTTGTATAATACAACTTGTTTGGTGGTCTTATGATGGACCATTTAAAAGCTATTGAAATTATAAGATAAAAACTCACCACCACAAATAGGTTAGAGGTAGAAATATCCATATTTGAGTTGTAGGTTGTTGTTTAAGATGCCCTTAATATATTAGAACTTGTTTGGTGGTCTTATGATGGACTATTTAAAAGCTATTGAAATAATAAGACAACAATGGACTACAACACATAGATAACAGCTATGAATACCCATCTCTGATGTATAGATTGTTATTTAGGATGCACTTTGTGTAATACAACTTGTTTGGTGCTCTTATGATGGACCATTGAAAAGCTATTGAAATTATTGAAGAAAAAAAAACAGTGTGCAGTGCTCTGGGGCCTTTACTACCGCCACTTGCATGCGTGTTAACCGTGTTAATGTAATTTGTAGACGGTGCCTTAGACGTTGTAGCGGTCACAATAGTACATTTTAAATAAAATGTTGTCTACAACTTAAAATATATATATTCCCGGCGTAAACAAAGTTGTAGGTATTTGTTTTGTATGCCATAAATAAGAGTTTGCACATTTTGGCACTTTTGCTGATTCTGTCTTAAAATTATTGAAGAAAGAATTCCGAATATGCGAATATGCGAACGTGAAACCAACTTTACCGCAGTCTGGTACTGACATTTAATATATAACGGCGGTCGTTAATTTGATAATCTTATCGGGCGATATAAAAATTATCGCCGTTAATCTATTCTTAAAGTTGGGTTGGGAACTGGGTCAAAATGTGTAAGCAAACTATGATGACTTTCAACTTGATAGTTTAGCTCGGCTGTATTCCTAACCAAATTGCACAGTAATGGCGAGAACGAGTTTTCAAACCTGTGAATTACAAATCGTACGTGTGTTTACATGGATACATCCACGAAGTCGCCAGGTTTGCTTCATGGAAACCGGAGCGGAGCTCGGAGCGGTCGTTTTCTGCATGGTCCTAGCGCTAGATTCGTCGCTATTTAAATATTTCTTTTTAACCGTTAAAACTGCAGAGGACCAAAACCGGCTTTTGAAAAAAATTACGTAATTACAAATTACGTCCGTAAGGTTAAATGTACTAAATGTTTACATTTCAAATATCATGTTTAGCTGAATAAACATGTTATTAACCCCTTTTAATGTACAGTATGTAGGCTTACAAATTCATGTTTAACTGAATAAACCGTTGAACACGAGTAGCCTACATTTTATTGAGCATGTTTTTTTTTCTTCAAGTATCAAAGTAGAACAGCTTTCTCAAGCAGTCATTGATGCATTTTTGAAACAGGAGATGAGCTCCTGGTCTAATGCATACTCTGTATTAAGAAACCCTATCTCAAAAACTGACTTTTAGTCATTACTTGGGTAGCACGCATATGAGCCATTTTAATATAGATTAATCTAGATTAATTTCAAGATTTCAGTGAGATTAATCTAGATTTTAAAAAATTATCTATGCCCACCCCTAATATATATATATATATATATATATATATATATATATATATATATATATATATATATATATATATATATTGTAGCGTCGGGCCAATGGGGGGTGCCAGAGGGTGACACCATTACCCATGAGCCCTTGCGGCCCCGGCCCTGTTATGTTTAATTATGCGATGTTTATGTTTGTATAGTGTTTTTAATGATTATTTATTGTGTTTTATTAGTTAAGTCACCCCGGTCCATCCTTTTGTGTACCTGTGCATTATCTTAGTTTCCCCTCCATGTATGTGTAACGTTGCCGTCGTCATGACCTCCCCCTGTGTTTCATGCGCAAGGGGTACCTCATTTAGGCCTCGAGTTATACTGATTGTGCCTGTGAGTGCCAGTTTTATTACAAAGAACAATAAAACCTCTGTTCTGTTTGGAGAATGGACTTCTCTGCAACTTCTTTCTACCATACCACGCCACAATATATTAGTGGTGGGACTTTAACGCGTTAATTTCGATTAATTAATTACAGGAAAATTAACGCACTAAAAAAATTTACGCATGATACACTTTTGCACCATGGAATGTTTCTCAGTGCACGAGTTCCAGACATACAGATTATATGGACGCACAATAAGATCATGATGGAGATGACTGAAGAGGCTACGCTGGTGGATGGGAAATTTAAATATAAGAAACTTCCAGATGGAAGTACACACACAAATAGTGTTATTTACACTTTATGTAGGAAGGAGTTCGCTTATCACAGGAGCACTTCCACCCTTCGTTACCACCTCAACACAAAACATGTTGGGGCTAATGCGCAGGTCAGTAATGATAACTTAGCTGCTAAATGTATTCCTAGTACGATAGGGTGACCAAACGTCCATATTTCCCGGGACATGTCCGTATTTCACATCCTGTCCCGGGCGTCCCGGGTTTTTTTTTTTAAGTGAGGAAATGTCCTGGTTTTTAAATTACCTTCATTGGACCATTAAGACTGGATTAAACTTTCGCGAGTGACCGTAGCGCGTGACTCGCGTTTCTACATGACGCGTCACATTATTTGCAGTGTTGTTCGCTCTCTGTGGTCGAAGATAAAGGCTTACAAGAAGCGCTGCACATTGCATCAACTGATGCAAGTTACGAACTACCATCCAGAAAGACAATGTCGAAGAAAATCCAGCAGCTGTATGATGAGGAAAGGGAAGTAAAACAGGTTATTGTGAAGAGCGCCACAAATGTGGCTCTGACTGGGGATCACTGGACCTATGTTAGCAACAAGAATTATCTTGGTGTGACAGCTCATATTATAGATGAATCTATAGATGATGAAGATCCAGTCATTTGCTTTGAGCATGCAGAAGACCACTTCTAGGCACTATGGAGATGTCTGTGGCAGAGGCCTGGGAAATTAAAGAAAAATATAGCATCTAAAATGGTATTAAAAACATCTTCTGATTTACTTCAATTCTTCCAATATCCTGAGCAAAACATTTTTGGTCAGAATTTCCAGTGTTCTAAACTGTTTTCTGCACTCATCTATTGGTCTGTGTAGTAGACTGGTGGAAAAATATGATTTTATGATTATGTTCATTCATCATTCAAACTTAAATTCATATTTCTCATGTTAAATACTGAAATGCGATTAAAATGCGATTAATTAATTACAAAGCTTCCAATTAATTTGATAATTTTTAAAAATCGCGTCCCCCCTAATATATATATATATATATATATATATATATATATATATATATATATATATATATGAAATAAAGTACTGTAATATTTACTGGATGACGTGGAGTGGCTCGAGAGGAACATGGCAGCAGGAAGTGATCAGCTTCATCTCAGTCTTCCCCAGGAAGTGATCAGCTTCATCTCAGTCTTCCCCAGGAAGTGATCAGCATCATCTGACCCTTCCACTGATGAATGAATGTTCTGTCCACAGGCATTAGAACATATTAGCACAGAGAGTAATCACTATGGTGATACTACTGATGATCTTAATAATAATAATAATAATAATAATAATAAAATATAGCCGCAAGCGGCAATTGGCGGGTTCACACACGAATAGGCATTTTGGCCTCAATAGGCAAAAGGAAGCCCAAAAGGTCCTTTAGAAGCTGTTTGGGTTTGGCCAGTGTGTGCTCTTCAGATAGTGTGTGATGGCATCTGCTTGTGTCAGAAAGGGAGACATAGAAATAGCACATCTGGCTAGGGCTGCATCTATGTGAACAATATAGGAAGGCCTGCATGTGTCTATACATGATTGGGCCTGTATATTACGGACAGAGAGAGATTGAGGGAGCCAGAGACTATGCTTTGTTAATTCACTCCTTTCACACCTCTAACATGACTGCCCGTGTATTCAAAGTATGAATGTAGTCTGCAAAGCCTGCCATAACATGACTGACAAGACTGGCATGACTGATATGACTGGCATGACTGGAATGACATCACTGGCATGACGAACAAAAGTAACATGACTGATATGACTGACGTGACATATATGACTGACAAGATTGGACTAACATGACTGATATGACTGGACTGAAATGATTGACATGACATGACTGGCAGAACATGACGGACATGACAGGCATGACGGACATGACTGATATAACTAACATGACTAGACTGATATGACTGGCATGTCTAATATGACTGACATCACTGGCATGACTGACATATACTATACATATACTATAGATATGCATACAAACTACATAAATTTAGGTAGAAGTGTGTACTATCTGTACTATTTCCTAGGATGTATTCTGTGATTAGAAGCAAAGCACTTTGTAAGTCGCTCTGGATAAGAGCGTCTGCTAAATGCCGTAAATGTAAATGTAAATGTAAGTATGTATGTGTGTGTGGTAGTGTATGTACTCAAACTATGACAAGAAATACTAATACATACACATACATAAGCATACATAGACACTGTACATACATATAGGTATAAAGGTGTGTGTGTCTGTGTGTTTGAGAGAGAGACAAAAAAGAAGCCAAATATCAGTTTGTATGAGCATGTGTTAGTCACTGAGATATGGGTGGGTATGGCTAGGGAAGTGTCATTGTGAATGCTATAGGAAAGCTGCTTGTGCCTGTATGTGTGTGTGCCTGTATAATAGACACAGAGAGATCTAGGTAGCCAGAGCAATGTTTACAATGTTTACACACAGATGGGAGGGGGAATGTGGGTGAGAGTGTGAGAGAGACTGAGTGTGTGAAGTTTCAGCCTGCGTGTGTGTAAGAGGGAGAAGGTGACAGAGGCACTTTAACATGCATTTTAATGCATTGTATATAATATTGCACTGTAGAGCCATACATTGTGAATGGGCTTCTGCATTTTGGTCAGAATTGGATAAAATATGAAAGAGCTTCAAGAATATGAATATTATATCTATCGATGCTGTCCATTTAAAAAATATTTAGCAGGTATAAGTGGCCTAAGATCCAAAATCTTTGGATAGTTTTTTTTTTTTCACACTCTGTAGAGTATTATAAGACTTTGCTTGACATGATAGTATGAAAAGTGATGATTTCAAACTATTATTACCTGTAAATGAACTATGAATTTTTTAAATAATACATGTAATGGGAAAGTTGTTCGCACTAGTGCAAGGAATCAAAAGTGTCCAATTGCATGTTCCCAATTGGAATTATGTAGGGGATATACTTGCTTTTTTTTGCAATAGCGCCCCCCAGTGGCCAACCGACACCTGGCTGGAGTATGTCATAGTCATAGCGCACTTGCCCACACCCAAGAGGTTTCATGCAGATCGACCAATGGTAAGCCTGTCAAACCCGTGCTGATCACTGATTGGCCGATTACGGATCAGCCATTTTGAAAGTATGGCGTGTCTGCTTTAGGAACTGGTTCCCATAGGCCCATAGATGATGTCTGCCAAGTTTCATGTGGATCGGCCAATCTGAGGGCATGGGGCAAATTTTTGCACGTTATAACGCCCCCTAGCAGGTGAGGTATGGCAACCTCTGCGAGCTGCCCCAGACCCTTAGAGGGAAGCTGTCTGTGAAGTGCCATCTCATTGCAAGCAAGTTTTCTTCAGTTAGAGCTTCATAAGCGCAAAATTTACTATTGAGTTTACGCCCCCTCATTTGATTGGCTTATACTGACTAGGTAGTGAAGAAATTAGCATTTTTGCTGGATACATTTTAAAGTTAAGACTTTTCTGAACATTTTGCACATTATGCCACCATCAGGCTACCCCACCAACCCACACCCGCGGAACTACATAAATGGACATAACCAGAGGTAGACAACATGAACACACCCCAAGGGGTAGGGTCCGGGGCTGTAGCGTGACAGAGCCCCCCAACAAGGGCACTACCCGTCCAGGGGTGCCACTATAGATTGAATGCCCCAGACCCACACCGATGGGCGGGTCCGAAGCTGCCGGTCATGTGTCCGGGAAAAGTCCGCCCTCGGTGGAGAGTCCGCCACGAACCGCCTAGAACACCCTCGCTGGGCAGACAGGGGAAAAGACATTAGACACACACAAGGCCACATTTACAAAAACGCAGACGGGCACATTTATTAACATGGGAACGAAAGAGAAAAGGGGATTAGGGAGAAACACCGGGACAGACACAAACATACACTGTAAAAAAAAAGTAATTTTCTGGAAATGGGGGCGCCAGAAAATTACTGTAAAAAAACAGATAAGTACTGTAAATTTAAAAACATACATAAACTGTAAAAAAAACCGGCAATTTTCTGGCACCCCTGTTACCATTTTTTTTTATTATAACACTTAACATGCAACACTGTCATTTTACAGGAAATATTCCTAAAATTGAATGTGGTCTTTACTCTAGTTCACATTCAATTATAACAATATTGCAGTGTGGTGTAGGAAGGAGAGGTAGCAAACAGATCCACCGCAGCACAAGGCTTTTTTAATTCAAACTGCCTCAACAACATAATCACGCCAGACCCCACGATCACGCAGAAGAGACTTAATTTAGACACAAAACATGAGGGAACGGCAATAACACGACAACACTACACAAACATGGCATAGAATAATTCACACAGTACAACTACATAAATTGATGAAGGGGGACTTAAACCAAGTAATGCACATAATCAAGTACACAATTAATCAACACATGCATAGACATCACATTAACAGAGAACAATACCGGAGTCGCAGGGACTCATGGGAAGTAGCGTTGTCCCCCATTGGACCGACGCTTCAATATAAAAATATATATAACATTAATAGTTAAAATGAGCCATAAACTCCGAACCGTCAAAACACACTTTTCAACGCTACGGTTATAGTTAAACTATGATCGGACAGGAATGCCAGACACATAAACCGATAAGAATATATTACGCGTTAACTAAATAAGTTACATGCACTGAAAGCTGACAACGTTGCAAATACTCATTTGAAGAAACACTGATTTCAAAACTCATACATTGGTCCGATTCAAACAGGCCCCACCCCTACCAATCATAAACTTAACATATTCAGTTATCTTTACTTAACATGATCATTGCAATGCCTATTTCAGCTCAATAATGATAACAACTAGTTTTATTTAGTAATGGCAATATTTTTTACGAAACATGAAATAATAATTAATGATTACTAAAATAATTTATTAAAACCTAATCCGGGTTAAAAGTGTAGATACAGTGATACAGATACAGTGCATATTTAATAGTGGATTGAAAATGAGATGGATCTGGAACACCTTAACTCTTTATGTATGTTATAAATATAAAAATAAATCACAGTCAAGAACATTTTACTTTTTACTCACTTTTATAACATGAAAATCACATATTTAACATGTCAAAACTTAAATTAAAACATGCATCAATGTTGTCTTGTAATATTTCCTTGAAATTAATTCCAGAAGATTCTATTACTTTGTCTCAATAAGATTAATGTGACGCGCGGGTCGTGGTGAGGAACGAGACACGGAATCCCTCTTCAACTGACGTCACTTTTATTTTCACACGTAATATAGCGCTATGAAGCGCACAGAAAACATAAACAAGCACACAATGTGCAGACTTTAGACAACGACGAGCACAGGACACTGCGCGAGCGCACATTAAATAGACCACATTAGCCCCATGTGATTACGAGACGATTCACAGGTGAGACACATTATTCACACAACAAAGCTATCACCACGGAGTTCCGAAAACGCAGACAGAGCACGTGGACAACGTTTACACACGCCCAAAAGGGAGGGGCCGGGGTCCTCAACGTGACAATTAATCAATATTACTTTCTTTTTACAGTTTGTTTAGTTAAAATTATTATCTAAGAATTGTTAAAAAACAGATTTATAATGTATTTAATTTATACAGATTTTTCTTGCTAAATCACATGACATTTTTAAATAAACAGTTTGTTCTGGTAATTGTAATACATTTTCCCTGTCATTTTAAAATACAGGAAAAAACTGTAAAATTTATTGGGAAAAACCTGTAAAAAAAACTGTTTTTTTTTTTACAGTGTAGGCACAGGTAAACACTGAAACGGTAATAGGCTTCACGCTTGCAGGAGGGCTGCCAGGAGAGAAAACCTGGGCTGCAGGCGCTGCAGTGGGCGGTCTTCCTCCTGCCCTTGCCGCAGACTCTCCGCCGCAGACTCCTCCTCGCTGGAGTACTCCGTCGGGAACGAACACACGGACGGAGGGGGACTAACTTCTTTGCCCTCCTCGCTGTAATACTCCCTCGCTATAGTACTCGGTGGGGACAGAGTACCCTGACAGAGGGGAGTTCTCCTCCTCTTCGGACTCCTCCCCCTCAAACTCTCTCTCGGGGGGTTTTGGAATCATCTCTGTCATGAAGAGCTCAAAGGACCCGACTCTCAGGGGAGAGGAGTCTCTGGTCGGGGAGCCGTGCATCTCTCTCCACACCCTCAGTGTGGCTTTTATGAAGTGCTCCACCATCGACTCCTCCTTGGCCTCCTGAGTGTGACGCAACAGGCTTGCACAGACAGGATCCTGCTGCATCTCCGCGATAATCACGGGGGCCTCGCGGCGGTGTACAGGGGAAGAGGCGTGATGGTGCCTACTGGCCCGCTTCCCTTTATTTGCACGTGATGTGTAGCCTGGCATTTCCTTGGTCGGCTCGTCTTTCTGTAACGCTGGGTGCAGGGAGAAGGTTGAGGCACGAAGTCCAACTTCAAGACACTGACGTCATGTTTATTTGCGTGATTTGCGCAGACAGCACACATAAAACAGATACACACTCACATGTGAGAATCAGACAAAGACGAGCACAAGACAAACCACATAAGCCAGAGTGATTACGAGACAAGCCACAGGTGAGACACACACACACACACACAACCACACCCACGGAACTACATAAACGGACATAACCAGACGTAGACAACATGAACAGACGCCCCAAGTGGAGGGGTCCGGGGCTGTAGCGTGACACTAACTGGTTTGGTTTTTGAAAAGCAACTAAGATTCTGTTTGCTTTAAAGAGGGCTATAAAAGCGTATTATTCAAGCAGGGAACATGTTCTGCAGGACAACATTTATGAACATGTAAACATTCCAGTGCTTTCTGTGAACATTTAAAAATTCATTTTCATTTTATTTAAACAGTGAAATTAAACTCTGAGTTGATATACAACCACAACAGCAGCAACTACAAAAGCCCAAACCCACAATAAAGGGACATTTCTGAGCACCGTGAAGGCAATGGATGGTTGCAGGGTTAAAGCTAAAATGTGAACACAACTCAGTTGCAGCATAGAAAATGCCCAGAACCACTCCCACCCTATGCAGCCGAGGGAATTATAATGGATCCTCACTAGACTGCAGTCACATCAGCGCACGAATGAAGTCCATATCTCAGAGAAACAAAGGCCGAGCTAGAACAGGCATTCTGGAAGCAGGGCCACGAGAAGATAGGGTGTCTGTTTGAACCCAAGACCTCCTGGTTCGTAAGCCACCAAGATACCCTTCCACAACTGCAGAGTGGGAAACAAGAATTTTGTTGATAAAATATCAGAAGATGAGCTCAGAAGAGCTCTTTGCCGGTTGACGACTGCAGTCTACATGTGCTGCATGGAGAGAAAGTTCATAAATAATTTTTTTTTTCTGTCCAATTAGTCATAAAGCCATTCATGTAATTTGCTCTCCTATTGTTTCCATAGCAACAAACAGCCACTTCTCGTCCCCATGCTGTATTAGGTTAATAATCCAGACTGGTTCTTCTTTTCAGTCTTTGTCTTAAAAACAGCTGCAGCCTATGACTACACTGCCTACTCATGATGATGATGACGAAGAAAATGAACGAACGTCCGGCGATGAAACACAAACACCGCCTGCCTGTTGCCAAGGGGTTGTGTGTCAGGCGGCACCAGAACGGTTGAGACACACTCAGCGAGCATGACTAATGTTCTTAAATAAAAATGTAAAACGGCAGTATTCTTGCTTCCCATTTGCTTGCAGTCCTCGGCTACATTAAACAAGGACGTGCTTTCAGCTTTGCTTTTCTGGAAGATTCACAAAAGGCCACTGATTTGCTTTAATCCCTCTGGGATTAAGAATGTTCATTTCTGTTAACTCTCAGAGCATTCTGATTCCTAATTCATATATTTGGCTTTCCCCGACACTCATGTTTGCTCAAAATAATTTGATCCGTATCCATTAGCAGGTGCAATGAGGTCTGGCAGTGAATTGTTTAACATCTTGAAATGGATGAACATGATTGAATATGATTGAAGATGATTGTCATGTCAAACCCAGGCCCTGGTGTCTGGGCCACTGCCATCCCCATCCTGCTCATCAACAGCAAGGTGCCAGGAAGAATACGGCTGCTGATTGCTTTTTAGCACAATAAACACAGTAAGTAATTAATTCAGCTGAAGTGCAATTGCATTGTACGGAGAGTGAAAAGAGTTGATGCTACAAACAAAAAAAAAATTAAAAAGAAAAAAAAATGTTCATTTAAAATGCAAAGGTTTGCTCAGTCTCCAGAGAGCAGCACTCACATGTTATAGATGCTGATTACACTCGAAAGCTGAAAGGCTCCCAATAGTAGTGCCAGTAAACATAATGGCAGTGCTATAGGCACGCATTAGCGCTGGGTTCGAATACATGCTGTGCCATGTGATGGGCCTGAAATCCATGCTAATGCAGCTGGATGCATTTCCGGCATTGATGGGTTAAATGGTATTGACCTCTCTCACTCATGAGGTAACGCACAGGCTTGCTGACTGAACCCATATGGTGTCCAAGTGAAGCTTTTCACCTAGTCCACTAATGTTTGGTGATTCAAAATGGCTGTGCTGGCTGTAACCTCACACACCTCACAGTTAATGAAAAACTGGATATTACTACATTTTAAAGAATAAGTGACAGGGAGAGAGGTATCTGGCTTCAGGGGTGATCTTTGCAGTCTACCTGCGTTTACGTTTGTTACCAGTGGCATTAGAGTGTGTAGCGGGGAGCATTCTGAGTCTATTTAGGGTAATGACGGTAGTTTAGGTAGAACATGTGACGTGAAAAAGCAGCTGAGAGAAAATGAATCCTGCTGCCCTGATGGGACTATAATGTTCATCGGGTTTCTGATACAAGTGGCTTCTTGTTGTTTTGGAATCATATACAGATGCTGGATTTTCAGACCAACTGCATGGAACAAAGACTTGGCTCATACACATGGACGGATGTCTGAAATATTAACACTTTCCTCTGGAAATATTATTAACACTTTCCATCCCACTTTGCGCTGGTTCAGTAGCACCGTGTCCCTGGTAGCTCTTTCAGCTCCTCTTGGCTACACTACTGATGCTCGTTTCATCTAGGCTTCTTAGCTTAATGTATTTATCATTATAAATTCCTGCCTAGTAGTTTGTGTATGTACTGAGGTACAATAAATGGTCATCAATTTTCATTTGTAAAATTGTATCAGTAAACATGCTGGGACACTGCTGCCTGAAATTGCAGCCTGATAATCCATTTAAATTTAGGAATAAAACTTTTTATTTTATTGCATTTTTATTTTTTAACTTATTTTTTGACTGAATTTTTTTTGTTGTTGTTTTGACTTTCCCATCAGACACTACTGTCTGTTTACAGTATAACTAAAATATTACTTATGCACATCAAACTGGAAGGCTATTTTTTGCTATGACACCCTGAATAAGAGAGTGGGGGACCCTCTACCAGCCATACTCAAAACCTGAGGAAGACAATTCACTCTCTGGACAGTGTTAAGCAGTACTACAGTGTCAGAGAACAACACTAAAGTGGCCTCACAGAAGCTAAGCTAGCATGACTGCCTGGTTATCTCTGTTCTAAGCTGAAACAGACACTCGTACAGACACGACAGACACAATCGAGCATCAGGGCAAAGCAGAGCTGCCTTCCAAACACAGCGACTGAAAAAGAGCTCAAGAAGGGAGCAGTTAGGGGGAGCGTCATTCCTAATCGAATTGAAGTGCAAACACTTTAAGTGAGTCGATAACAGTCACTGGCTAATGTGGTTTCAAGCAGATAGGAACACATTTAATATAAAGTAGTGGTAATTGCTTAAGTGGACTCACTGGCATTAGTTGGGTGTCTTACCAGGAAATGCATCATTTGCATTATATTGAATTACCTATTTTACAGTATACAGGGCAGAAAACACAAGATTTACTTTCCCCTTTAGCTGGGGAAATATACCAGTTTGGGGTACTTTACTAAAAATGCAGGCTACATTATGCAAGCGTTCATTCAGTTCAGGACTGTACATTTAACACCGTCGATATTAATAGGCCATGTATAGCCTGTATTTTTTGCGGTCTTTTAAAGCCTTTGAATTTCGATAGTCCATAGTAAGAGTTGGGGTTAGTTATGAGCAAGAGTTGGGGCTAGTAATGAGCAAGATTTGGGGCTAGTTATGAGCAAGAGTTGGGGCTAGTTATGAGCAAAAGTTGGGGTTAGTTATGAGCAAGAGTTAAGGGTTGGTAGAGTGAGATTTATTATGGGCAAACCCATTAGCAGGGTCATGAAAACAATCCAGATCGTTACCAGAGAATCCATCAGACAATGAACAGTTACCAATACGGGTAAACATAATTAACTAGAACACAAATTACAGACAACACTAACACAGAACAGAACCAGAAACAATGAGCTACAAATGTATAAAGCAGGGCAGGCAAATAGAGCATACTCACAAACACAATGATCTGCAACCAAAGGCACCAAACACAGAGCTTAAACCCCAGGACAATGATAAACCAAACTAGAAACAACTGATGACAATAACCAAGGCAGAAAGACAGAGCAAAAGTGTAAACAAGGAAAACCGGAATAGAGGCAGGACTAGAAACGTGAAAACAAGACAGACAGATGGGAGGCGGAGATGGGGTTAGTTATGAGTAAGAGATGCGGTTAATTATGAGCAGTGTTGGGAACGTTACTTTAAAAACGTAATTAGTTATAGTTACTCACTACTTGTTCAAAAAAGTAACTGAGTTAGTAACTGAATTACTCTATAATAAAAGTAACTCGTTACCATGGAAAGTAACTATTTGCATTACATTTACATTTATGGCATTTTGCAGAAGCTCTTATGCAGAGCGACTTACAAAAGTGCTATGTAGTAAACAGTTTGCATTTACATCTATAAATTCACTCAACCTGAGACAACTGGTTTGTTCACAACAGAAGTAAACGTAACAATAAAACCTCTATTCTTAATTAAATAAATGAAATACTCAGTCTGGTAGACATTCAGGAGCTTCAATTATTTTCTTAAATGTTTATATCGCCACCTTGAAAATGCAAATTTTTCTTCGGCTTGCTCCTGACTCACCATTTCTGCCTCGTCTCCATTTGGTGTGTCACTGGTGTGCTTCGGCATGTGCGTGAAAACACAGGCTCTGATTGGCTACCATAACGCTGCCTTAGCCAATCGCTTACTGACTTGTTAAGTTAAACAGGTGTTACACCGAGAACTGTGACCTATCGAAATCTGTTACTCCTCACTAGCCTGGGCAGGTGTCCTCTCGGATTACTGTTAGTATACGTCAACGGCGTTGAAACGACAGGAAAAGTAATTAATTATATTATCCCGTTACTGACAAAATGACACCGTTACCTAACACCGTTATTTTTAACTGCGTTATTCGCAACACTGGTTATGAGTAAGAGATGCGGTTAGTTATGAGTAAGAGATGGGGTTGGTTATGAGTAAGAGATGGGGTTAGTGCTGGTACTGGTGCTCAGTACTTCAGGTATCTACAGGTGAGTTACTGAAGTCTCAGTGTAATTGTTACTTATCTGATTTCCTCAGTAAAAAAAAAGGTAAGAATGATTCCAACTTGATGCAGGGTCCTCCTGACCAATCAGGTGATATTTAGCCCCTGAATGACATGTCCATACACCATAGTGATATACAGTATGTGTCTATTGTTATTCAAAACCTTCCCATAAACAACCTTATATATATATATATATATATATATATATATATATATATATATATATATATATATATATATATATATATATAGCAGAAAGAGGAAGCAGCATTTTTAGAAGAAGGGCATTTTTAAACACATTTTAAACACTGGCTTTTCATTCATGAAGCACAGAGTGAGGAGCTGTTCAGAATATTTATCAATGTGAAAACGGATGTTTAAGAGATGCTGAGTCACAAGGACACAACCGATGAACAAGATTGGCAGAAAACTCATTACATTTGTTATTTGCCTATGTAATGCAAATAACATTACAAATTCCATTTGCTCATCTCCAAGATCAAGCTCTTGTAGATTAAGCTCTACTGATGATCAATCTGCTTTTATTAAGCACAATCCTTTAGCTATTTATACTTGTTTGCAGAGTGATCAGTGCAGTACAGCTGAAACGGCTAAACAGCCAGGTGCAAGTGACTGTAAATCTCAAGCATGTGTTCTCATATTTCACCTACTGTGTACCTATGCTGCATTATTCTCTTCTTCCCTGCACATCTTCAAGAAAAGTCTCAAAACTTTCCTGTTTAGATCTGCTTTTAGTTAAGTAACTAACTCTGTTCTAATTATTTTAATAGTTTTCCATCGTATTGTTATCTTATTTACTTTACTTTATTACATATTTTATTTAGTTACATTTTATGTCTGTTCTAATTATTTTAAATATTGCCATCTTATTTACTTTATTACATTATGTTGTCTATTATTTAATAATTTGTCACCTTATTACATTATTTTATTATTGTGACGTGCAGGGGTGAGCAACTAAAAGGAAGCGATCACGCCAAGTCTCAGAGAAAAAGGATGGTTTAATAGAAAGTGTGCAAACCAAAACCAGTGCAAAAGATCCAAATTAAGGATGTAATGACCAGCGGTCAACTGGTACAAAGACAAGACATATATAGGCAAACAAACGACCCTCAGGTGAGACGGATCACGGGCTCCGCCCACCTGAGGGACGCACATGACGTCACAAAACAACAACATCAAGAGCCGCTGGGGACGGAGGCGTCCGGTAGGGGGCCGCCTCAACGTGACAATTATGTTTTTTTTTTCCTTTTTATCTTTAATATCTTTTAACAACATCTTCTTATCTTTGCTTCCTTTTAATGTTTCTTTTTTTATTTATTCTGTAAAGCACTTTGAGTTGCATGTATGTATGAAATGTGCTATGCAAATAAATAAAGATTATTATTGTCACGCTCGATGGAGGAGACACGACGAGTGAGAACGGTGCAACACAAGACGTTTATTAAACACTTCTTGACGTGAAAGCTCCGTGCGGAGCGCAAGCCCAACAGACACACTCACGCTGACACGAAACTTTAGACAAAGACGAGCACACGACACTGCGCGAACGCACATTAAATAGGTGATTTACACAGACCCACATGACCTCGAGACAAGGCACAGGTGTAACTAATGAACACGCTCACAGACAACCCACACCCACGGAAGTACAAACATGGACATAACACGCAGACAACGTAACGGCACGCCCACAGGGAAGGGTCCGGAGCTGTTCCGTAACAGAACCCCCCACCAGGGGCTCGCTACTCCCGGAGCGTCCCGCGCAGCTGGAAAGCCCCGAACCAACACCGACAGGCAGGTCCGGAGCCGCCGGGATCACGAGCCTCCGAGAGCAGTCACCCCCGACGGCGGGAACCGCCGCAAACAGCCCTAGCACACCCTCCCTGGGAAGACAGGGGAGAAAACATTAAACACGGGCACAAGCAAAAAAAACGCACACAGGAACATGAAACACGAGGCACAAGAGGGAAAATGAGATTAGGGAATAACAATGGGACAGACAAACAGACAGGTATAGACAGCCATGACAGCGCTCCGGCTGCCTGCCAAAGCGCAAGCAGAGGTGCAGTCTGTCCTAGGGGCACAGACGCAGCGGGCGGTACAGGCGGCGGAGTCCCTCCGGTCTGCGGGGCTTGACTCCGCGCGCGCGTTGCGCTGCTCGGGGCTCCCGCTTGCCTTGCTCCCGATGGCTTCCCTCGGGGAGCGTCTGCCCTTCTTCTGGGTGCCACCGGAGTCCTGGCTCTCTGCCGCGCACTGGCTGGGGTCCGCCTCGTCTCCAAGGGCGCGCTGAACGCCCGCTTTGAACCGCTGGCTATACCGGAACCTCTTCGCACTCCCGAGGACGCCGACGCCTCGCCAGTCGCCGTCTCCATCTCCTCCTCACTCTCGGAGACGCTGCGACCAAGCGACATAGGCTCCTCCGGGGTCGGGCAGCGAGAACAGTCCATACCGCTTTCCTCCGAAGGAACCCGATGTTCTTCCCGCGCGGACTTCATGGTAGCCTCCGAGCACTGAGCGTCGCTGTCTTCCTCGCTCTCGCTATCTTGCTCGGAGGGAAGCAGGCGAACGGAGGGAGAGGGACTGGCTCTCTCCTGTTCGTCGGATCGCTCGGTGAACTCCGAACACTCCGATGGCGGAGGGCTGAGGTTACCCTCCTCCTCGCTGGAGTGCTCCGTCGGAGCCGAAGACACTGATGGAGGGGGGCTAACGTTGTTCTCCCCTTCACCGTAGTACACGGTGGGTGACGAATATACCGATGGCGAAGGGCTGACGTCATCGCCCTCCTCACCATAGTAGACGGTCGGAGCGGAGAACAGGGATGGGGCGTGACTGGCTCCGTCGTCCGTCTCCTCCCCTCCCGACTCATCACTCCCGAACTCGTTCTCGGGTGGGGACATGACGAGGGAGCCCACGCTCACGAACAGAGGCGCATCCGACTCCTCTTCGGGATCCTCACTCCCGGACTCGTATTCGGGAGGGGTGAGGGCAAAGGCGCCTACACCCACCTCTAGGGGCTCACTGGATCCCTTCTCTTCGGGGAGTACCAGGTGCGGTGCGCTCTTCTCCACCTCGGGGCATGCCTGGGCTGGAGCGCCGTGCCTGACGCTCCACATCCTCTCGGCGGCCAGCAGGAAGCACGCTGCCCCTGCTGCGCTTTCGGCCGCCTGAGCCTGACGCAGCAGGCGCGCACACACGGGGTCCTGCTGCATCTCCCCATCGGGTACTGGTACCGCGCAGCGACGCGCAGGGGAAGCGGCGTGACGGCGCTTGGCCTTCTTTCCCTTTTTCCTTGCTGCGGTGTACCCTGGCATTTGGTCGGCTCGTCTTTATGTCCCGCTCGATGGAGGAGACACGACGAGCGAGAACGGTGCAACACAAGACGTTTATTAAACACTTCTTGACGTGAAAGCTCCGTGCGGAGCGCAAGCCCAACAGACACACTCACGCTGACACGAAACTTTAGACAAAGACGAGCACACGACACTGCGCGAACGCACATTAAATAGGTGATTTACACAGACCCACGTGACCTCGAGACAAGGCACAGGTGTAACTAACGAACACGCTCACAGACAACCCACACCCACGGAAGTACAAACATGGACATAACACGCAGACAACGTAACGGCACGCCCACAGGGAAGGGTCCGGAGCTGTTCCGTAACAATTATTATTATTATTATTATTATTATTATTATTGTGACGATCGGGGTGGAGCGAAGGACGAGACACAGAATCCTTGCAGAAACGTCACTTTTAATTTGTCACACATAGATTGTGCAATAGCGCACGAGGAACATCTGACACTTACACAGAAACGTGTAGACTCTAGACAACGACGAGCACAGGACACTGCGCGAGCGCACATTAAATAGACAAATCACATTAGCCCCACGTGATTACGAGACGAGTCACAGGTGATACTGATTATTCACACGACATGCCATAACCACGGATATCCATAGACGCAGACAAAGCACGTGGACTACGTATACACATGCCCAAAGGGGAGGGGCCGGGGTCCTCAACGTGACAATTATTATTAATAATGTATGCACACAGGCTTAATGAGACAACACACCAGCAAATCCTGACTGAATTATGCGATCAAATGTCACTACAATGTAACTACAGCATCTCCATGATCTCTGAAAGGTAAGTGAAAAGATATATTTCACAGAAATTATTTTGAGCATTTGGTGGAAACAAGAACTTTCAAAACTTGGTTTGGGTTTTGAAATATGAATGCTGCAGGATCACTGGCTGGATGGTGCAAACAAAAAGGCTACAGGTCACTGCTGGCCTTGCACTGTTAAAAGGGAGGTGTATTATTAAAGGGGAAGGTTCTGACACCCTTTTTTCAGGGTTGCACTTTGGACTTAGCCACTTTGTTCTCATTAGTGACTCAAGCTTCTGGGATACCTAAAGGCACAAGTGTAGTTTTGATTCCTGATTTCTCATGAAATAGGCAGTAATCACCACTATCATTATTCATCAGACAAGACTCTTTTTCATAAGAGGACATTTCACAGGAGCAGAACATGAGCTGGTGTTTTAACTAACACACCAAATCCTTCCATCCAATCCTAAGCACATGTTACCATTTACATTGTATGTAGATCCTTTTGTTTTCCCAGTTTGGACTTGTCACAAGATGCATGTTGATATTCAAAGAGCTATAGGTAAATTACATATTACATATTCTTGTTTGTTTATTGTTTCACTGATTGTTAAAACAGCGTTCATGAATCAAATGCTATGAATCACGGATCATACATCCAGTGGCGGACTTAGCAATTTGGAGGCTCAAGGCGAATTTAGCTAGGGGGCCCATCAACATTAATATGCGAGAAATAAGTTCAGGTTCACACTACAAGATTTTAGGCTGGTTTTTCAGTCGCCGACTGTTTTTGTAGATCGCCGACAGAAACTGTGGTCGGAGGCAAATCGGGGATCATTCGGCGCTCGCTCAGTCGTGTAGTGTGAACTGCTGAAAGACGCTCGCCGAGCCGTCGCCGAGTGGCCGCCAACTCATCGCAGACAACCGGCAGATATCTAGCATGTTTAATATCTAGCATGTTTCATATCTAGCCCAGTCGGCGACTGTGAGTCAACAGCAGCGTCTAGCTTCATACAACTTTACTACAAGACTGTGTTTAAGTTATTGTGACAGCACTGGAGAAATAGTGCGATTGACTATATATATGTTCACTGCAACGGAGAGATGAAATAATTCTGGCAATTTGGGACTATGGAGTGGTTAAACGGTAAAAAAAAAATAATTAATATTAATAATAACGAAAACGTGGAGCACATGTACGTTGTTTTTATTTTCTTCGTGGTGTTGCTGGTTCTCGCGAGTGTTTCATTTTCGTGTTCTCGTGTTTTTGGAGGGCAGCCAGATGAGTCGGCGATTCCCCAGTCGTTTAATTCGTGAGCCCACGTCACCAATCAGTCATGTAGTGTGAAAGCCACAACAACTGAAAGACTTGCGATTACAGCACAACCAGTCGTGTAGTGCGAACGGCACAAAAACCTGATGACTGAAAAGTCGTGTAGTGTGAACCTGGCTTTAGCTAGACAAGGGGGCCCTACAGTGGGAGGGGCCCAAGGCAATTGCCTAGCAACGCCTCTATGCAAAGACCGCCTCTGCATACATCAAGCATCACACGAGTCATTACCCAACACACTTCGAAATCACCTTTTCAAAAGCCTTCACAGCTTCACTGGCATTTGCACCAGATTGGTCATAACTTGATGAATGTTCATCACGTTATGAGTGTCCTGCCGCACCTGGTACGGCAAAGACACAGCAGCAGGATGCCTGTGCGTTCTAAAAACAACAGCAGGTTTCACAAAGCAGAGATCCCATTAATTACATACTATCTCTAAAATACACTCACTATGTCACGTAGGGCAACGCCCCCTCTCGTAGCTGTCACTCTGGGTTCCCTCATGTCCGTGTTCCCTGCCTGTTTGTCCCGCCCTGCTCGTTGGTTTTGATGGATTCCTTGTTTGTTACCACGCCCCTGTGTCATTGTCATCACCTGTCCCTAGTTTAGTCCTGTGTATATTAGTCCCTGTGTCTCCCAGGTCTAGTTGTCGGTCTTTTTGTTTTTCGCTGTGTTTTGCCTGTTCGCCCTAGTGCTGCTGTTTAGTGAGTCCTCCTTGTTGTGTTTTGCCATGTCTGTCCGTGTTTCGTGTTCTGATTGCCTGCACGTTATGACCCATGCCTGTGACTACAACACTGCCTATGGAATTTCCTTGAATAAATCTCGCTCTCCTCAGCGTTTGTGTCCGTCTACCTGTTCTGCCCTGCGCAGAACGTTACATAAAGACCGACCCTACAAGGACACAGCGAGGGAGCGAGACTCTGGTGAGTTTAATCGCTGTGATGAGATGTTGGCTGGTTCGGTCCAGTTCAACTCTCCGATATCGCAGCGTGAACGAACCAGAGACAGAAATTCCCCTGGCGCTGTGGGAACACGGAAGTCTCGACGCGCACCAACGAAAGCCCAGTCACTTTCGGTTTCGACTGGCTTTCGCGTCGAGACTCCTGTTGAGCGCTACGTGTCTGCCCGGCTTGATCACTATAGGGAGGAGAAACCTGTAGTACAAGTCGCGGGCAGACGGATTGAGTGCACAGACTGGCGTTTGCTTAACCCTCGGTTGGCTCTCGATGGCTTCTGCGAGCTCCCGACGCCTCAGAGGAGGCGGAGCCGTCGCAGAGAGAGCCACCGAGGGGCTTCTGTGTCTGTGTATTCTTCCAGGCTCACCCAGGACCCTGAGGAGGAGGACCTACCGCCGCTGATCCCGCCAGCTACACATCACGACACCCCCAAGTATTTTTTGGGGGGGAGTACAAGCCACGTCGGCTTGGCGGTCCCGCCCCCCGAGGACCAGTGTTAATTTTGACAGCAATTTTTGATTTAGTTTTAGTCTTAGTCTTTTGACTAAAATGTCATTTAGTTTTAGTCATAATTTAGTCTTTGGATTTGTTTTAGTCTTAGTCTAGTTTTAGTCGACTAATTATCATTAGAATTTAGTTGACTAATTATTCAAAGAATTTAGTTGACTAAAATATATGATGTAATAGTCATTATATACTCTTGCACAAAATGAAACATTTATTAACCAGTTACAGAATATTATTGTTTGTATTTGCAATATATACAAAAACAAATTTCCAAACAACTTTTTTGACCTGAACTTATAGTTATTGAGCATAACAATAATAAACCATTGATGACCAGTAGGTCCGATCTACCTGAAAAGCATATGTAGAAGCATATGTAGTTTATGAACAATGCATATTACATTGTATATAAAACTGGGTGCCGTAAAAACAACAATGCCATAGACCGCTGATGTCGTTTCATTTGTCGTATTTTCCCGACATCATCGTCCCACATGGTTTACACACCGTATTCTTTTTCTCAAAGTCAAAGGAGAAATGTGTCCATATATCGCCGCTCATCTTTCTCCCTGCTGACATTGTCGAGTTAACGTCGAGTTGAATTTCATGAGTGGCCACAGTTCACAGGCTGGTGTGTTCTTACCAGGTTCCGTGCGATGTGAAGACGTTAGTTCTGATTGGACGGTTACCCGGTTTGTCCCGCCTATCCGTGTACGCTAAAGTAGTTACAGCTGGATCTCTTCTTAACTTATCCCTACCTTTCACTAAACTAAATCAGGTCTGATTAGATGTCGTCGCTGGCCAATATTTTCGTCTCGTTTTTACTCGTTGACGAAAATGTCCATTAATTTCGTCATCGTTTTTATCCCTTCGCATAGTTTTTTATTTAGTTATCGTCTCGTTTTCGTCATGAAAAAAGGTTCGTTGACGAAAACTATGACGAAAATTATTCGTCAACGAAATTAACACTGCCGAGGACGTCGGCTTGGTGGCTCCGCCCCCCGAGGACGTCGGCTTGGTGGCTCCGCCCCCCGAGGACGTCGGCTTGGCGGACACGCCCCCCGATGACGTCAGTATAGTGGCTCCGCCCCCCGAGGACGTCGGCTTGGCGGACATGCCCCCCGATGACGTCAGTATAGTGGCTCCGCCCCCCGAGGACGTCGGCTTGGCGGACACGCCCCCCGAGGACGTCGGCTTGGCGGACACGCCCCCCGAGGACGTCGGCTTGGCGGACACGCCCCCCGATGACGTCAGTATAGTGGCTCCGCCCCCCGAGGACGTCGGCTTGGCGGACACGCCCCCCGATGACGTCAGTATGGTGGCTCCGCCCCCCGAGGACGTCGGCTTGGCGGCTCCGCCCCCCGAGTGCATCTCCTCACCTCAGATTCCTGTCCCCGCTGCCCGTAGGCAGTCCGTGCCTGTTCCTGTCCCCGCTGCCCGTAGGCAGTCCGTGCCGGTTCCTGTCCCTGCGACCCGAGAGAGGTCGTCCACGCCGGCTCCCGTTCCCGCTGCCCGCCAGCGGACCCTGCCTGTTCCCGCTGCCCGCCAGCGGACCCTGCCTGTTCCCGCTGCCCGCCAGCGGACCCTGCCTGTTCCCGCTGCCTGTCTGCCGGCTCCTGTTCCCGCTGCCCGCCAGCGGACCCTGCCTGTTCCCGCTGCCCGCCGCCCGACCGCGCCTGTGACCGCTGCCCGCCGCCCGGCCGCGCCTGTGTCCCCAGAGACTGTGCTGCCCTCTATTGGGCCTGGACTCTTTGTGCCCCCTGCTCTGCCATGTGCCCCTGTCTCTTTGCCCATGTTCCCCTTGCTCCCATGTTCTGTCCCTGGTTTTGTGTTGGTCCCAGTCCCTGTGTGTGTGCCTGTTCGTGTCCTTGTGCCCGTCCCTGTGTCTGGTTCCAGTGGTGTCCTCTCTGTCCCGGTTCCCGTGTCTGTTCACCAGATTGTGACCCACTTCGTTCCTGTCCCAGTCTCCGTCGTCCAGGCCGTGTTTGCCTCAGTGTTTACCTCTGCCCTGTCCCCTGGCCCCCCTCCAGTGTCTGTCCCCGGTCCTGTCCTGTCCAGCCCTGCTCCTGTGCCTCGCCCTGGCCCTGTCCGGTCTCCCTGTGTCCCGTGTCATGCCGTGTCCCGGCCCAGCTCTTGGCCTGTCTCCCTGTCTCCAGTCCCTGCCATGTCCCGGGTCCCTCGTCCTATTTTGTCTGGTCCTGTCCCTCCGGTCTGTCCTGTGTCCGCTGTCCCTGTCCTGTCTGCCCTTGCGTGCCCCGGAGTGGCACGCTTTGAGGGGGGGTTATGTCACGTAGGGCAACGCCCCCTCTCGTAGCTGTCACTCTGGGTTCCCTCATGTCCGTGTTCCCTGCCTGTTTGTCCCGCCCTGCTCGTTGGTTTTGATGGATTCCTTGTTTGTTACCACGCCCCTGTGTCATTGTCATCACCTGTCCCTAGTTTAGTCCTGTGTATATTAGTCCCTGTGTCTCCCAGGTCTAGTTGTCGGTCTTTTTGTTTTTCGCTGTGTTTTGCCTGTTCGCCCTAGTGCTGCTGTTTAGTGAGTCCTCCTTGTTGTGTTTTGCCATGTCTGTCCGTGTTTCGTGTTCTGATTGCCTGCACGTTATGACCCATGCCTGTGACTACAACACTGCCTATGGAATTTCCTTGAATAAATCTCGCTCTCCTCAGCGTTTGTGTCCGTCTACCTGTTCTGCCCTGCGCAGATCGTTACACACTATAACTGTACTAAAATTGTACTAAACTGTACATTACTAATAATGTACATAACCAGACATAAAAGGTTATCAAATTGGACACCATGATCATTTGCATCTGTTCATGTGGATATGGATACTGTTGCTTGGATTAACACACATTTAATAATCCCCTTCTGAAAGTAAGGGGGCTGGGATTAACACATGTTTAATAATCCCATTCTGAAAGTGAGGGGGCTGGGATGAATACATGTTTAAAAATGCCCTTCTGAAAGTGAGGGGCTGGGATTAACACACGTTTACATATAATAATCCCCTTCTGAAAGTGAGGGGGCTGGGATTAACACACGTTTATATATAATAATCCCCTTCTGAAAGTGAGGGGGCTGGGATTAACACGCACTTACATATAATAATCCCCTTCTGAAAGTGAGGGGGCTGGGATTAATACATGTTTAATAATCCCCTTCTGAAAGTGAGTGGCTGGGATTAACACACGTTTACATATAATAATCCCCTTTATATGAAAACTGAAGCAGTCCCAAACTGAGGCCCAAAACATGACCTGGACCGATACCAACTGTTCTGCATTTTTACATTCTGTCATGACAGCCAGTGATTATCTATAAACAACAGTTGCTAAAAGAAACAGTTTCCTTTTTTAACAAACTGAAAATGTAGATATAATAATAATAAAATGCTTAGTCTATTCTGTGGACAGAATTAGGTACACAGGCTCAGATTTATTATAGAGGTTTAAAGGCCACACTATTACCTTAAAAAATTATAAAAAGAAGAATGAAAAGGATTAAAAGGCACAATTCTTTTGATATTTTTAAGCAAACAGATAAACACAGTGCAACACTGCATCAGATGCACAGACATAAACCTTCAATCTTACACCCAAGGCTACCACACTGACTGACACCAGCACCCAGTCAAATTACCAGCCTGCCTTAGCACTCCATAAACGTTTCATTATTTGAAAGGAGATTGTTTCATATACAAATCAGTTTTTTAAATTCCTGTTCTTCTTTGTTAATTCATCATATTTAAGCTCCCACAAGGCCAAGGATGAAGTTCTTTTAGATGTTGATAAACCACTGAGAGTAACTCTGGTACCCTCCCATTGGAGAGGTGTTTCCTATTGGTATGCTGGTTGGCACAATGTTTTTGAACCAAAGCTTCTATTCAGGTTCATTACCACAACATTGATTTTCACTCTAAGTGGTGAAGCCAGAAGCGATATTGAATATTTATGAACAGGTCGTTACAGAGGTCCCTTAAAGAGGTTTGGGAACAAAAAAATATCATTTTAAGGCCATAATATGTACATGGTCCATGGCCAGTTAAGGCCACTGAAAGTAAACATAAAAGAAAAATGTTACAATGTGAAGAGAGAGAACCTCATTCAACAGCTGAGGGGATGTTTTGCCCACAAACATAAAAAGAGATCTTTTCATTTCTAGAAAGGCTGCATTGTAGTGCATATCGAGACAAATGTACACTGGGTGATATCTTCATTTAGCACAGCTATACGTAACAGACTGTGATAGACCTTTTAGCTGTAACACTGACTGACGTCCACTGCACAAAAGATGCGGTATAGACTAAGGAGCAGGTCTTAGCTGTAGGATTTGAATACACATTTATATAATATAATGACACGCCTCCATATACACATATACCATTTCCAGACATCACCTGCCTTTAGTCAGCTAAAAGCAATGCACAGTAGGGCAACTGAGAAAACAAGACACTATCAATCAATTCAGTTCTGGACTGACTTGCAAATAAGACACTATCAATCAATTCAGTTCTGGACTGACTGGCAAACAAGTGTTAGCTGACAGCCAGTACTATTATTAGATTCCAAGTCTTCTTATACTTAATTTTTTCCCTGTACCATTACATATCATTACAAAGACCTTGTTAAAAAGATTTTTCTGTGCATTGTCAAAAAAAAGCAGCCATAACATCAAAACTGAACCAAAACTTAATTTAAATTTGGCTGACTTGCCTTATCCAAAGTTTTATCAAAACTTTGTGTGTTCGTATTCCCAAATATCCCGGGCCTATCTCAGAGGGCCTCCACATCTTCCAGCTCGAACGGCAAGCAGACTTTGGCGGCACGTATCAGTTAGGGACTGCAGACTGGAGTGAGACACAGTAGAGGTGTGGAGGGAGATTTAGCTCACTGAAAGGGAACCCAGACACAACACGACACGAAAGCTCACAAAAGAGCACATCAAAGCTGACTAAGCACGTTGGCGAATGCTCTCTGCTTGGAGACAGAGAGAGACTGTGTATTTACTTTTATCATGTCTGATTTTTGTCTTTTTCCTTTCCTTTTTCTTTTCTAGTCTTAGAATCACATGAATTGTTATTCCTTTGATCATCCATGACTGTAGAATTCAGACAGCAAGGGGAAAAAACCCTTCTGATTAATTTATGCATTCTAAGTAATAATTATTAATGTATGTAATATGGACAAGCACATTACCGTCATTCTCATAAAACCCACGCAGTACCTCATTCAGATTGGAACACATTTCTGTTTGTCATATAATTTTCTGGTTTATGTACCTAGTTATGCCGTTGCCCTACTCACCAGCCCCTGTGGTCTCTCTGGGACTGTCTGCAGTAGAGAGCTTTGTTTTCATCAGGACTGGGCATGGTGATGGATCTCCGGTCATAATGTCCAGGCCTTCTTCTCTGAGGGGAACAACAACTTGGTCCACCTCGCGTTGATTAACAGGGAGTTCTGCTTACCTCAACCGAACTTTGACAAATACAGCCTGGTGGTCGTGGTGGGTTGCTGTGGCTTGTCGATGTGCTGCTCGTCTAACTAAGTGTCATGTTGTATCAGCGGGCAGACAGGATGAGGGCAGGTGGCTGCAAATCGATTTAAGCACATTTAATAAAGACACAGATCTGCACAACTCGCATAACTCCATTTTGCACTGCATGATGGGAACGGGGAACCCCAGGTTTATTCCTACCCACAACACCCCAGGGGCCAATTATTATCCATCTCCAAATAGTCACAGAGCTTTTTTTAAAGTCCCGTTCACTATCCCCATATTTTGTGTCATTTGTCAGTGCTGTGTGTGATTGGCTTGGCACTCTGCTCTCTGCTTCCTTGGTTGCTTTCTGCAACTAAAATGGATGTCACTGCCTTCTTTTTAAAAAAGAGCCAAATGTATCCTGAATATATCGAATCTGCAAAATCTGATTAAGCTCAATGATAGGTTTAAATCATTTAAACAGATTCAGAATCAAGTCTTCACTGACATATTAGCCTGAAATTTGATTGATTCGAAGAGGAATCATATTTTAAAATAATATCTATTTTTTATGTGCTTTGAGTCTACAATGTCATTGTATCATTGTAATTTACATTCATTTATGTTTAGAAATGCTGCTTTTTTATTTCAAAAATTTTTTGTTCAGCAAAATTACAATCTTGAAATGTGCAGAATTTCAATGCTCATGGTAGGCGACAGATTGTCTCACTTGTCATGACGTCCCTGTCTTTGCTATGACTTCATTTCCAACTCCCCAAACCCCCTTTTTCTATTCCGTTCTCATGCCATTCAGTCTATCGAACAACCATTTTCATCTGGAGAGAAATTGCAGACTTGACAAGATCTCATGTTGTGAAAATTGCCTTTAATTCAGAGCAGTGCACCATAATTACCATAAGTACTCTTTGCTGTGAGGCTTTTTGTTAAGTGAGAGCAGAATTGGGCATTATCCCATTGTGGGATCTCATCCTTTTTTTGTGAGTGGAAGCAGTACAACCATTCCACAGCAAATTATGCCTCTGCATATCTTTCAGCTGAATTAGACCTCTTTAAATTATGGCATTGTGAGTCCCAAAGTTAGATGTATGCAAAATCCAAAGGCCCCTTTCGCAGACTCATTCAAAACAGATCTACATATAAAAAATAAATAAAACTGAAATTACCTAAGAGGGTTGTTGTAACAGTTTTTTTCTCTGTTAAATGATCTTTACCTGTAGACAAAGCTGTGAAAATGACTCTGCATGTGTATGGCAGTGTCAATCACCTGTTCATCTGATTTGAGGGTAATTTACAGTGGCATATCATCTATCATCTTCAGATAAGTACCTGCATGAATATGAACACTGTGCCATTTCTACATCTTGGTTGAAGTAGCACTCAGCCCAGGATACAGGAGAGGTTCCGACATCTCTTTAACGTAAATGTGAAATTACCTGTCATAACAGCAATAATTTGATTGCACTGGAAATAGGGATGATAATAATCACCATGCACCCCAGAGCCAGTGGTAGTGCAGTATACCCACTCACAGCTGACTCACAGAGACTTATAAAATCATAAATCATGAGACTGACCACATTCCCTACACTACATAAACCATCACACTGCATAAACAAAAATAAAGAAAGCCAAATTTTAAATAAGCATTCTTAACATTGACAATCATTTAGATGGATTTTCATACTGTACACCCTAGCTTCTCCTATAATATGACCCTTGATCATATTTTCAAACAAAATGCCAACAAACAAGCTACCATCAGTCAGTTATCAAACTGACCCCAAGCAAGTTGCAGCATAGCAGTAGTTAGAGGCCAGTGCTATTATTAGATTTGTTTCCTCCCTACAGCCTCTACTAAATATCATTAGTAAGATCTTTAAAAACAAGCAAGACGTTTTACTGTTCAGCATTTTAGTGTTCAGTGCTCACGGCTGTAAACACACCACTGTAATATAACTAACTATTTCCTCAAGCCACACTTTTGGATGGACTGACAGAAGATATACAAAACAAACTAAACTCTGTGTCACTTATGGAAGTCTGAAATCTTTTCTCAAGAGACCTTAAAGTACATCCAGCAAGGCATCAGTTCAACTTTATCCAGGAACAGAGGAAATTAGCTGAGTAAAGGGGTGACAAAAAGAGGACAGAAAGAATCTATAAATACATTTAATAAAAAAATATATATAATAATAATAATAATAATAAATAAATAAATTATGCATCTAGGCTACTCTACATATTCTTGGTTACTGTAGGACAGTTGTGTTTGAGACTGGAACTAATCCAAACTGTTCATTAGTATGGATGCTGTCGGTGTATGTTTCTACATCCACTTCGGGTGATATTTTGAAGGGTTCGAAAATGTAAGTGTATTAGGAAAATAAAAAGGAAATCAGACCAATGAAATTCAGAATTTTCATTGCTGGGTTTGGCCCTTTTTGGTGTTCTGAAGAGGGGCTTTGGCATCAATAAAAAATACAGCTGTCTATGCACTTGTTATCATTGGCTACTTTAGCCAGCTAACTTCGAATGCTGACTACAAGTTAGATGTGGTAAATGTGGTATCCATAATTAAAGCTTTTTTCATTACTGCCCTTCAAAGAAAACCTCAGAATAATTCAGCAAGGTTGACCAACTAAATCTATAAACCTTAGCCAGAAAGGAAAAAGTTATGCACGTAGTTTCTGTAAAACCTAGGGTTAGGTTTAGGGTTAGCTCTTGAGACGCATGCTTGGCTAACAGTTAGTTTGAAGCACCCACCCCACAACTGTAGTTATATTTTGAGGATTGATGACCCGTATTTGGAATGCACACATTAATTTAGGGATGCATGGACAGGACTGTGCAGAAGGGGTGTACACATTATGCCCTGCAAACATTTCTTTCTCTCCGTTTTCAAACTTTATTGAATAAGCAGTTATGTCCCACTCCACTGTCAACAAACCTCATGTACATTAGTACAGTTTCCCAGATATTTATTTGTGCACTTATGGTTTAAACAATTCTCTGATATTACGGTCAGCTCTTTATGGGGATTATTCAAAACTTCAACAATTAATTCTCCAATGAATTTGTGCAGTGCAGATCTTCATCAAGACTATTTCCTGAAATAAAGCTTCCATGTGTGACGGGCAGGGGTGAGCAACGAAAAGGAAGCGATCACGCCAAGTCTCAGGGAAAAAGGATGGTTTAATAGAAAGTGTGCAAACCTAAAACCCGTGCACTATCTCCAAATTAAGGATATAATGACCAGCGGTCAACTGGTACAAAGACAAGACATATATAGGCAAACAAACGACCCTCAGGTGAGACGGATCACGGGCTCCGCCCACCTCAGGGACGCACATGATGTCACCAGACAACAACAACAACAGCCGCTGTGGACAGAGGCGGCCGGTAGGGGGCCGCCTCACCGTGACACCATGAAGTCCACCGCATGGTGTTATTTTAGTTTAGCTGCAAACCAAGTCTCTCCTTCTTCTGTACGTAACTTATCATTGCGCAGCATAGAAACTGGTGCAAAAGAGATGTCGTTTCCCTAAGCTTTTGATAGTAAAAAAGTCACCTTCATCCAGAATGAATAAAATTCTGGACAGACCTGAATTGTGTTTTAAAGTATCAGATCATTCCAGTGAACAGCCAGTTTAGATTTGGTGTGTTTAGTGTGATATCACAAAAATGGTGCCTAGTATGTATATAATGAAGATTTCTCTTTACACTGAAATGTGTTCGTAAACCACCTCCCAGTCACTACATCCAGTATTAGCTGCTAGACCTTTTCTCTATTGTTTTGTATACTAATATTTGAATATGATGTTTTTGAAGCCAAGGGTATATAAAATATCTAGAGGTATAATTCAATTTCTCTTTCTTCTCAAGCAGCAGATTGTAATCTCAAATATAGAAAAAAGCGTTACGATCCTTGGATATATTAAAAAAAGACAAGGATATTAAAACCACACTGTATCACACCTGAGATTTGAACTCAGATAGCATGTTGCCTGACTTGATGTTTTCTTAATGAATAAAGTAGATTTAATCATAGCAAATAAAGCCTGAATGTTACTACCTAAATAGCTGAGCTGTGCTTGAGAATTATAGATGTAACAGAATAAAACCATTGTGCATTATCATAACATCGTTGCTGAATTCAGACTACAGAATAAAGAAAGCTTAGAGTTGTTTGGTAAAAGAAAGGCTGGTAAAACATTATACTGTCAGTCATACGTAGGATTATCCCGTGAGCATATTGGGAAGCCTCAACAGGAGATACGTTTGTCTCGAATGTTGTGCCAGAGGTTCAACAGAGGAACACAGTATGGCCACATTTGTCTTTAAAGTCTGTCTACCAAAAACTTTAAAGCTGTGCAGAAAATGCTGGTTTTTTTTTTTGTTTTTTTTGTTTTTTTGCTTTACTCTAGGATGCAGGATGGTAGACTGGTTCAACATACGAACAACTATAAGAACCCCAAACCTTACTCCCTTTGCAAGACAAACAGATGACGCCTAAAGGCATAAATATGTCTGAGAAACAGATGCACACCTCCTCCTCTTCTCCCCTGCTGAAGGGAAATGGAGGCGTCCGAGTCCGGTGCTGCTGGGAGCCGTGTGCAGAGGCACTCTCCGTTTTCAGCTCACGATGTAAGGGCTACTTAGCAGCAGCACTTCAAAGAGCCCTCAGTCCTTGTGGTGAAACCAGGATAACAAAATCAGCCTGTCAAGAACAAAACAAGCAGAATGAAATGGTGGAAATCAAGACTTTCAGCAAATGTTTTTATCCAGCCAGTGAACACTATGTTAAAATTCAAAAGAGGGAACTATGAATTAGCCTGCAGTAATGGTTCCACCAGGTGGAGGTAATGTTGATGTGGAATACTCAAGCTTTTGTTAGTGAGTTTCATGGCCATTTAGCTGAGTGCAAATGGGCCTCTTCACATCATGATCTGTGGCTGTGCTGAATCTCAGTCAGCATTGACAGCATAGTGAAGTGAGAAGATGGCTATGCTATTACATCCTCTTTTTAATGTTTAGGGTTAGTTTTTAGGATTATAATCTCAGGGTTATTTTTAGGCCTTTTCCTCAGCACTCCGTGCAACTTTCAAAGTAAGTGATAATTATGTCTTCAATTTCACAGTTTCTCAGGGTGGAATTTTTATAGTCCATAATTTATAAACTTCAAATTTAAAAGTCTGGGTAAGTCTGAGTAAGATACTGGTTAAAACACTGCCACATAAGATGTCAGACAATAAGAGATGAAAAACATTCTTAAGCAACTAATTGCAACAATACATGAAAGGTGATAAAATACTGAAGACTCTGAAAGAAAAATGGTAATAAAGCGTTCCAGTTATAAGGCATTTCCGTTTCTGGGAAACCATGTGAATCGAAGTGGATCCAAATCAAAGACATGGCTGGAATGTGTATGTTTATGTGAGGGTCAGACGGAGATCCAGAACAAAGAGATTGCCACCTGTAATCCATTTTCTCTCAGGCACCATCATACAGCTCCTCCGTGTGTTCTGCAGATAAGTCAAACCCCCTACAGCCTCAAAGCATCCAGGAAATTCATACAAACTACTCTTTCTTCTCACTGCCCTGAAATGACAAAATAAACAAGATGCTGGAAATTGCAGAATATATTATTTTCCTTGATAGACAGGCAAACTGTGTAATCCTTCTTTATCACATTGTAGTCGTTTTCATAGTTCTGCGTAGTGTGAAGGAGGTTTGGAAAGTCAAGCCTAATAATGTTAAATATAATTATTGATGCTTCGCTTCAGTTCTCAATAATGGCTGGAGAAGATGTCCTTTTGTTCTTCTTGCTTGTGTTTATTTCATGCTCGACTTGATTTTTAATTCGAGAACTCCACAAGAATGGGACGTGATCATCAAACCAAAGGACAATGTGCTAATGCTGATGAGGAGAGAATGCAATAAGACCATATATTAAAGACGGATGGAAGGCAGACTCAAGGCAGCACCATTACTCTCTTGACATTATGATTAGCCGAAGGGCATTTCAGCCATTGTGGATGCCATATTGTTCCTCAAAGCATGAAGACAAAGTAACTCAGAATAAATAGAGAAAACCCAAATGCATGTTCTGCAGTTGTTTACCTCTAGAACTCATATTTTACATATTTGAATACAGTATGAAGTAATTAAACTCTAGGATGCACTTTAGCGTTAGATCGTAAAAAAATTGAAAATCTGGTTGAGAGTAACCAGTCAACATTTAGCAGATTCTCTGTATTCTTGTGAGTCAGCTTTTTGCTGGTATATGACCTGTCGAGTCTGACAAACTATGATGTGTCCATGCTAGCACGTTTATAATAGATTAAACAAGTGTTAGCCACAATCACCTTAAGCAAACCTCGCTGTTGTTTTTTCCCCCCTATAAATAATTTATCTGATCATTAATTAAACATGTCTCTCTTGTTGGGCTTCAGCCATTAGCACGTTTCATAAAAAATACTCAGTGTGGAGTAATTGCATCAGAGATCCTTGTGGCAGTAGGAACAGGAAATGATTAGTGTTAGCAACTGCACTCTGAAAAGGTAAAATAGCCTCCATTGGAGCGTAAATGTGCCTCTGTCATAAACTCTAACTGCATGTCAGCAAAAGCCCCTCGAGTCCCGAGCATCCTACACCACAAGCTATTTCAATGGGTCATTGATTGAGCAAGATTAGGCCTTTTGTGAGGCTGGGTATTAAAAGATGCCAATCTGCTACTCGCGTTCCTGTCAGCTGTGCTGCCCAGCTGTGTGGGCCCCGGTGAAACTAGCCTCATTCACTCCTGAGCCAGAGCAATTGCATGTAATGCTGTCTATTGTGAGAGTTGCAATCATTGCCACTGGGCTAGGGTTTGAGCAGCAAGTGCGTAGAAGGGCTGTAGGGTACACGCATGACGGAGGAAGTCAGTTAAAGTTTTTTTTTTTACTCAGGCATAAGTGCAATTAGCATGATGTGGACTGTAATGGCTCCAGCTTGCATTTCTGGATATTTTAGCATATGCATGGCTGCTTTGATATACTGCACAGCTCGGCTATAATGGCTCATGTTCCGCACTCATTCCTTCGCTCACGGGTAATAATGGAGTTTAGTATATTTTATAGCAACTTTTATATACAATTTATATAAATATTATGAATAGATTAAGACAAAATTTGCGATCAGTCTAATGAACTACATGTGCATTGCTAAAAGTACCTAGTAAACTACATAGTGTGTTTCTTGCCTTAAAGGATGTTAGGCACTGATGATGGTAGTCATTGCTGGCAACAAGGTTTGAAAACCTTGAGGCATGGATACATTTCAGTTTCTTTCTCTATTAAAATTCATATGAATTCATAAACCTATAACCAAAAGAAAGCTTCCCCAATTGAATTCAATTGAATTTCCAAATGAATGAATGAAAATTCAGTTTTTCTTGGAATTCTGTAGAGGAAGGTGTACATGTACATGTATGTATGTTTATGGCCGATATTGTGAACCAACACTTATACTAATGGACCCCTTCAGTTTAGCATAAGACAGCAATGACACTGATTTATATCCCAGCATCCCTGTGAATCACTAATCACATAAGTATCTGCAAATGATCAAATGTTGCACCTATGAGCTTCTGAACTGGATTAATGAAAGTTTGTGATTAATGTGAAATAAGTTTGTCTCATCAAGTCCTCTGCCTGCAAAACCAGTGTCTTGCAAAATCACCACACACTAATGCATTTTCAGTGATCACCTAGGCTACTCTTGCAAAAAACAAAAAAAAAATTAAAATGATGACTGAAAACCTAGTGAAAATCTTCATAGTACATGAAGTAAAATCCTAAAGGCTGACATCTTGGCATCAGAACTAACATGCAATGTAAAGCACATTTAGTTAGCAATAGTCCTAACACACAGCACAGGAGCTCAGCCTGGGAACAAGAGACTACCGAGTTCACCATTAATTACAATCATCATATGAGGGAGAACTCATGCAAATATGAAAAATGATTAGTCTATTTTTGCACCCTGTCATGAACCTTATTTATCCTTTCAGACGAGAAGAAAAGCCGTGGCTATTTAATGTGAGCTAATTTCCCTCTGCATTGTCCTCATTCATTATCAGTGCTGCTAGAACATTGTGCTCCCTGCAACATCACAAGATCTCTATGCCTTTCTTATGGGACAAAAGCTGACTTGAGACTCATTTCTCACTGGGTATGGGTACAATGGGCCGAAGACATCATGGCTCACCAGAGGCACAGAAGTCCAAATTTGCTCTAATGTGAAGCTGTGACAATCCAGACATCAGGCCTCACATTAGACAGGAGCCGATTTCAACCATCACTGAACCAGTAACCAAAGTCTCAGACAAGGAGAAGCAGGCTACAGTAGAGCAGGTTTCTGAAAACCGTCGTAGCGCCATACTTCTGAACAGCAAAAATAAGACCCACGGATTATGAACAGCATTACATGTCCAATAACTAACCTCAACTAACTATCATTTTCAGCTGTATATTGGCGATGTGATGACCAGTGATGGATGAAGTACACAAACGACATACTTGATACAGATACCCAATGTAAAACATTACTCCAGTACAAGTAGAAGTCCTCCCTTTAATCCTCTACTTGAGTAAAAGTACAAAAGTATTGGCCTTCAAATGTACTTAAGAACTGAAAGTAAAAGTAAAGGCTCTAACATTTAGCATGTAACATTTAGCATGTACAACCTGTCAAAATGTAATTTGTTTTCGAATGTACAGTGTTACGTTCAAAGGTTTATTATTTCACAATATCAATGCATTTAGCTAGCTGGAAGCTCCAAATACTGTGAATCAGTGTTGCCAACTTAGCGACTTTGTCGCTATATTTAGCGACTTTTCAGACCCTCTAGCGACTTTTTGTAGTAAAAAGCGACTAGCGACAAATCTAGCAACTTTTTGCAGTGTTATTGGAGACTTTTGGAGACTCTGAACAAACACGTTCTTTAGTTGCTGTCCTCTGGGTCGTGAGCCCCGGCGGGTGCTGCCGCACAAAGTCGGTGTAAAACCCGCCCTTCAGCAGCCTAAACTAGCCCAAAGCCCAAAGTTGTTGACGGGGGGGTGGCGAGTGTTTAAAATGGAGACAAATTAAGTATTATATCGCGATTGATTCTTTGTGTTGTCTTGTAACTCCCGCGGTGGCCCAACTCAAAAGTAGCCCAAAAAACCGCACCCCACGACCCCAGAATTTTTACCCGTGGCAGGATTTTCAATCAAGCCCAATTTGGCATGAAAACCGCGAACCTGGCAACTATGGACGTGAGCCCCACAACACTCAGTACAGTCTCACACTAAGAGCAGACCCTCACCGCTCCACGTCCACACTGCAAATGAACTGCGCATGCCCAAATCTGCCGCCGACGGGGGATGTAAATATAAATGGTTTAGTCTTCAGTGAGACACTGAGAAATCACTGCATTTAACTCACACAGTAGTGATGGGAATTTTGGCTATTTTTAGGGAGCTGGATCTTTTGGCTCAGCTCCTCATAAAGAGTCGGCTCTTTCGGCTCCCAAACGGCTCCTTATTTGAGGGGGTGGTGAACGTAATTTGTTGACGGGGGGGAGGTCTTAGGGTCTTAGGCCCTGTCCACACGACGCCGGAGATTTTTAAAAACGGAGGTTTTTGTCTCCGTTTCAGCCTACCATCCACACGAAAAACACCTTCCAAGGTGGAGACTTTTGAAAACTCCGGTCTCGGCGTATTCGTGTGGACAGGGAAAACTCTGACGTCACATAGTGAGTCTGCGCATGTCTTTTTTTTTGTTTACATTCGCTCAGCTTGTTCAGCATGGACAGCTCCGTGATTGTTTTTGTTGTCTCTGCAATTAGTGGATTATTAACATGTTTACAGTTTAATTTAATTTTACTTTCCCATTACATAACACAGCAGAGGTGCCTAAATGCGCTGAGTTCAGTTTTTAATAGCAATAGCTGAACCTCATCATCTGTCCAGATAAAGGAACTCGTAAAACTTTTCACAGGTGCACCGGAGTTGTTCAGCAATACATTAGTCTTCTTCTTCAAGTGTTTTGATGTCATTCTGTGGGAAGTACGATCGCCCTCTACTGGGCTGGCATGTTAATTGCAGCGTTTCTGAGTGGTGTGCGTGTTGTGATACGCAGCCGTGTGGACGTAGATATTTTTGAAAACGCTGATGGTGTGGACGGAGATATTTTTTACAACGGAGACAAAAACCTCAGTTTTTAAAAATCTCCGGCGTCGTGTGGACCAGAGACCGTATATATAAGTGGACTGGACGACATGAGTGAAAAGTGAAGCCTCCTTGAGTCAGCTGCCCTCTAGTGGCTGGCTGCAGTACAACTTTTAACCCCGCCCATTCCCATGTAAGTGAACGGGCCGGACAAGAAACTTTGATTTTTTATTACACGTAAAATAAGTTTTTTGAGCAATTATATTTTGTCAATTCTATAAGACCCCATTGCGTTACTATCTCTCCCAGTGTTTTTCTCTACGATAAACAGATGTTATGGAAGTTATTAAGTGTTACTTAAAGGGGTGTGGCGATAAGGTGATTGACAGATTGACGCTCAAACGTGAACGCGCTCAAGAGCAAAACTCTCAACAGCAAAACTCTCTACAGCAGTATTAAACAGTCCCACCAGGATTTCGCGGGCCTTTTTTGTGATTGTTGCGGGCTAAAATGTTTGATGTTGCGGGTGTTTTTCAAAAAAATTGCGATGGAAGTTGCGGTGTGTTTTTGCTTTTTTGTGAGTACATTACGATAGGGAGTAAATGTTGTATGGTTTCCTCTATTTAGTAGTCCATTTTAATTATCTATTTACCTATTTATTCAGGGTTGCCAACTTTTCAAGATCGCTTGAAGTGAGATTTGAACCTGGAGGGGGGGGGCCAACATTAATTGTTGACGGGGGGGGCGGGGTTAGCGAACGTAAGTTGTTACCGGGCGGCCTGTAAAATGGACACAAATTAAGTATTATATGGAGATCGATCGCCAGTGGTTGGCGCCAGAGCGAACTAGTAACTCATAGATATGGATCAGAGATAAATAAACTTTATCTCAGACCCTCGCCACTTGCGTGCGCTGCAGTGACTTCGCGGGCTACCGTTGCATTGTGGGGAATATAGTGTTTGTGCGTGCAAAACACCATCGGGCGGCTGTGGCCTGCGGGCCGGTTCTAATAGTAATTAAATATCATCCAGGGGGCCATAGATAATCAATTCGCAGGTCGGATCTGGACAGTTTATCCCCGCTTTCATGTAGTGTACTGGGATACTACTTTTCCCGATCTTTTTGCCGTTATTTTCGTCGCTCATGCTGCTTTCAGTCTGCTCCTCTTGAACATATATACGGAAGTAAGGCGGGAGTTTGTCGACGTCACATCAATACGACATCAGTGATTGGTCAAATTTGCGGGAAAGTTGCGGTGATTGGCTGAAGTTGCAACACCGCCCTGAATTCGCGGGGTTTGCTTGAAGTTGCGTTGAAGTTGCAAATCGCAACATCGCGACTTTCTGGAGGGTCTGATTAAAACCTTTTACCTTTGTTTATTTTGTAAAACGTTAAAAGTGTCTATACTGGTGGGCGTATCCTAACGAATGTCGGGGCGGAGATGCAGTCTCTGGCGGAGATACTGTCCTGCCTACCGGTTCTAATGCACATGCTCTGGCTCCAATTTTCATCTACTGCGCAAGCACATTCCAGATGACGGTGTCCGTGCGGCCATCTTGGTGGCTGCAAAAGTTCACAATGGGAGTCAACGGTGACGTACCATCCACTATATATACAGTCACTGGTGTGGACAGGGCCTTAGAGGGGAACCGGCTCGGTCTTAGAGGGGAACCAGCTCTCGTTGTTCACTTAAAAGAGCCGGCTCTTTGAACCGGTTTGTTCGCGACCAACACATCACTATCCCACAGTCTCTGTCATTCTTCACCTCATTCACGTAGTCGGTTACTCGACTCGTCCACAGTGCATCTCTGTGAAAGCTAAACATCTAACTTAAACATTTAGCTAACTCTCCACAGTATGTGCGTCTGTGTGAAAGCTTAACATCTAGCTAACGTGTTTTTACTCATTTTTTTCTCTCCCAACGTTATTCCTTTACAGCTTCAAAAACATGTATTATGCAAATTAGGTGATGACGTCATTTAGCGACTTTTAGGACAACCAATAGCGACTTTCCTTACTGAGGAGTTTGCAACAGTGCTGTGAATTATGGTAAAAAAAATAACTAGCTATCTAGCTAACTTAGCTAGCCACATGCGGAGTGCGTTACTAAGGCAGTTTTCCGTTGTGTACTAGCAGTAGCCTGCGTAGCTAGCTAGCCATGTATACAATGTTAATGTCGGACTTATTCTAACACACACAAAGAAACTGTAACGTTTGTGACGGGCAGGCATGACGCACTTGCAGAATTTAAAGGGTTTTAATGAAAAGAGAGACAAACACGACTAACCACAGAAGGCAGAGGGAGCTAGGCTAACGACAGGGAGAAAACACCAACGACACGGGTAAGCTAAAATACAGAGAAACGTAAACGCAAAAACCACAATGGACCGAGAACTACGAAACATATATGGGGGGAGGTACACAATGAGGGGAGCAATGATGCTGGGACAACAATATAAACTACAAGAGATTACCTAAGACTAAGAACAAGCACAAAGTAAACACAAGCATGAAATACGGGGGGGAACCAAACCAACATACAAAGACTAGAAACAAAACAGAGAGGGTACAAGGGCAAAGGCATGAACAGATAGCAAGGTACAACTGAGGAACTTACGTACAGGGAATGACCGACAAGGGAATGAAACACTCGGGGTTCTTTATACACAGAGACAAGACGGTGAAACGAGACTCAGGTGTGTGGGCACTAACGAGGGGGCGTGACAGACAGAGGGAGGAACGAATGGGAGTGGGGAGCTAGGCGGGACCAGGGAGGAGGGAGGGGCTGGACGTGACATAACCCCCCCTCAAGGCGTGCAACTCCGGGGCACGCCAACCATGGAGGGCCGGACAGACGCTGGGGACAGAGACACCATGACACAGAGGGAAACGAACGGGCGAGGCCGGGGCAGGGACAACAGACACGGGGCAGGATGGAGACAACGGCCCGGACTCCAGACGTATGGGAGGACCGGGACAAGGACTGGGCGGTGACGTGGGAAAGGGACCAGACGGCACAGGACAGGGGGTCGACACAGGAGGCGGGACCAAGGGAGCTGGACAAGATGGGGTCAAGGGCACAGGACCGGACACCAGGGAGGACTGAGATGCAGAGGCAAACAGGTGGAGGACGACAGAGACAGGGACGGGAACAAAGTGGGTGACGATCTGCGGAACAGAGACGGGAACAGGGACATGGAGGACACTACCACGGACGGACACAGGGACAGGCACGTGGACGCGGACAGAGACGCACACAGGAACGGGGACCAACAGGAAACCAGGGAGGGGACAGGGCAAAAGAGGGAACACAGGCGATTGTAAAACAGGGTTAACATGAGTGTCAGTGTCTGAACAGTTCAGCATGGGACCAGCCCCAGGCCCACAGGCGGGCAAGGCAGTCACTGTGGGGGCTGGCGTAAGCTGAGGAGTGTCCTGGGGAACCAGCAGAGCCGGAGGAGGGTCCAGGGGAGCCGGGGAAGGGTTCATGGGTACTGGCGGGTTCAGCTGAGGGACAGCGGAAACCGGGGAGGCCGGCGGAGGGGCCGCAGGGGCCTGGGAGGCCAGGCGACGGGCCGCAGGGACCGGCAGGACCTGTTGGCCGGTAGAGGGAACATGCGGGGTCCGCTGGCGGGCAGAGGGAACATGCGGGGTCCGCTGGCGGGCAGAGGGAACATGCGGGGTCCGCTGGCGGGCAGAGGGAACATGCGGGGTCCGCTGGCGGGCAGCGGGAACCGGCGGGGGCCGCTGGCGGGCAGCGGGAACCGGCGGGGGCCGCTGGCGGGCAGCGGGAACCGGCGGGGGCCGCTGGCGGGCAGCGGGAACAGGCGGGGCCCGCTGGCGGGCAGCGGGAACAGGCAGGGCCCGCTGGCGGGCAGCGGGAACAGGCGGGGTCGCCGTGCCGACGTCATCGGGGGGCGTGTCCACCGGGCCGACGTCATCGGGGGGCGTGTCCACCGGGCCGACGTCATCGGGGGGCGTGTCCACCGGGCCGACGTCATCTATTTAGTAGTCCATTTTAATTATCTATTTACCTATTTATTCAGGGTTGCCAACTTTTCAAGATCGCTTGAAGTGAGATTTGAACCTGGAGGGGGTGGCGAACATTAATTGTTGACGGGGGGGCGGGGTTAGCGAACGTAAGTTGTTACCGGGCGGCCTGTAAAATGGACACAAATTAAGTATTATATGGAGATCGATCGCCAGTGGTTGGCGCCAGAGCGAACTAGTAACTCAGATATGGATCAGAGATAAATAAACTTTATCTCAGTTTAAAGTTTCAACTTATAAACTTTATCTCAGACCCTCGCCACTTGCGTGCGCTGCAGTGACTTCGCGGGCTACCGTTGCATTGTGGGGAATGTAGTGTTTGTGCGTGCAAAACACCATCGGGCGGCTGTGGCCTGCGGGCCGGTTCTAATAGTAATTAAATATCATCCAGGGGGCCATAGATAATCAATTCGCAGGTCGGATCTGGACAGTTTATCCCCGCTTTCATGTAGTGTACTGGGATACTACTTTTCTCGATCTTTTTGCCGTTATTTTCGTCGCTCATGCTGCTTTCAGTCTGCTCCTCTTGAACATATATACGGAAGTAAGGCGGGAGTTTGTCGACGTCACATCAATACGACATCAGTGATTGGTCAAATTTGCGGGAAAGTTGCGGTGATTGGCTGAAGTTGCAACACCGCCCTGAATTTGCGGGGTTTGCTTGAAGTTGCGTTGAAGTTGCAAATCGCAACATCGCGACTTTCTGGAGGGTCTGATTAAAACCTTTTACCTTTGTTTATTTTGTAAAACGTTAAAAGTGTCTATACTGGTGGGCGTATCCTAACGAATGTCGGGGCGGAGATGCAGTCTCTGGCGGAGATACTGTCCTGCCTACCGGTTCTAATGCACATGCTCTGGCTCCAATTTTCATCTACTGCGCAAGCGCATTCCAGATGACGGTGTCCGTGCGGCCATCTTGGTGGCTTCAAAAGTTCACAATGGGAGTCAACGGTGACGTACCGTCCATTATATATACAGTCACTGGTGTGGACAGGGCCTTAGAGGGGAACCGGCTCGGTCTTAGAGGGGAACCAGCTCTCGTTGTTCACTTAAAAGAGCCGGTTCTTTGAACCGGTTTGTTCGCGACCAACACATCACTATCCCACAGTCTCTGTCATTCTTCACCTCATTCACGTAGTCGGTTACTCGACTCGTCCACAGTGCATCTCTGTGAAAGCTAAACATCTAACTTAAACATTTAGCTAACTCTCCACAGTATGTGCGTCTGTGTGAAAGCTTAACATCTAGCTAACGTGTTTTTACTCATTTTTTTCTCTCCCAACGTTATTCCTTTACAGCTTCAAAAACATGTATTATGCAAATTAGGTGATGACGTCATTTAGCGACTTTTAGGACAACCAATAGCGACTTTCCTTACTGAGGAGTTTGCAACAGTGCTGTGAATTATGGTAAAAAAAATAACTAGCTATCTAGCTAACTTAGCTAGCCACATGCGGAGTGCGTTGCTAAGGCAGTTTTCCGTTGTGTACTAGCAGTAGCCTGCGTAGCTAGCTAGCCATGTATACAATGTTAATGTCGGACTTATTCTAACACACACAAAGAAACTGTAACGTTTGTGACGGGCAGGCATGACGCACTTGCAGAATTTAAAGGGTTTTAATGAAAGAGACAAACACAGAAGGCAGAGGGAGCTAGGCTAACGACAGGGAGAAAACACCAACGACACGGGTAAGCTAAACTACAGAGAAACGTAAACGCAAAAACCACAATGGACCGAGAACTACGAAACATATATGGGGGGAGGTACACAATGAGGGGAGCAATGATGCTGGGACAACAATAGCGTAGACTATGAACTAAACAGACAAGGAAATATAAACTACAAGAGATTACCTAAGACTAAGAACAAGCACAAAGTAAACACAAGCATGAAATACGGGGGGGAACCAAACCAACATACAAAGACTAGAAACAAAACAGAGAGGGTACAAGGGCAAAGGCATGAACAGATAGCAAGGTACAACTGAGGAACTTACGTACAGGGAATGACCGACAAGGGAATGAAACACTCAGGGTTCTTTATACACAGAGACAAGACGGTGAAACGAGACTCAGGTGTGTGGGCACTAACGAGGGGGCGTGACAGACAGAGGGAGGAACGAATGGGAGTGGGGAGCTAGGCGGGACCAGGGAGGAGGGAGGGGCTGGACGTGACATAACCCCCCCTCAAGGCGTGCAACTCCGGGGCACGCCAACCAGGGAGGGCCGGACAGACGCTGGGGACAGAGACACCATGACAGAGGGAAACGAACGGGCGAGGCCGGGGCAGGGACAACAGACACGGGGCAGGATGGAGACAACGGCCCGGACTCCAGACGTATGGGAGGACCGGGACAAGGACTGGGCGGTGACGTGGGAAAGGGACCAGACGGCACAGGACAGGGGGTCGACACAGGAGGCGGGACCAAGGGAGCTGGACAAGATGGGGTCAAGGGCACAGGACCGGACACCAGGGAGGACTGAGATGCAGAGGCAAACAGGTGGAGGACGACAGAGACAGGGACGGGAACAAAGTGGGTGACGATCTGCGGAACAGAGACGGGAACAGGGACATGGAGGACACCACGGACGGACACAGGGACAGGCACGTGGACGCGGACAGAGACGCACACAGGAACGGGGACCAACAGGAAACCAGGGAGGGGACAGGGCAAAAGAGGGAACACAGGCGATTGTAAAACAGGGTTAACATGAGTGTCAGTGTCTGAACAGTTCAGCATGGGACCAGCCCCAGGCCCACAGGCGGGCAAGGCAGTCACTGTGGGGGCTGGCGTAAGCTGAGGAGTGTCCTGGGGAACCAGCAGAGCCGGAGGAGGGTCCAGGGGAGCCGGGGAAGGGTTCATGGGTACTGGCGGGTTCAGCTGAGGGACAGCGGAAACCGGGGAGGCCGGCGGAGGGGCCGCAGGGGCCTGGGAGGCCAGGCGACGGGCCGCAGGGACCGGCAGGACCCGTTGGCCGGTAGAGGGAACATGCGGGGTCCGCTGGCGGGCAGAGGGAACATGCGGGGTCCGCTGGCGGGCAGAGGGAACATGCGGGGTCCGCTGGCGGGCAGCGGGAACCGGCGGGGGCCGCTGGCGGGCAGCGGGAACCGGCGGGGGCCGCTGGCGGGCAGCGGGAACAGGCGGGGCCCGCTGGCGGGCAGCGGGAACAGGCGGGGTCGCCGTGCCGACGTCATCGGGGGGCGTGTCCACCGGGCCGACGTCATCGGGGGGCGTGTCCACCGGGCCGACGTCATCGGGGGGCGTGATCGCCACGCTGACGACATCGGGGGGCGTGATCGCCACGCTGACGTCATCGGGGGGCGTATCCGCTATGCTGACGTCATCGGGGGGCGTGATCGCCACGCTGACGTCATCACGGGCCCGAGCTGGCCACTCCTGGGGTGAGTGGCCACTGCGTCCCCCCAAAAAATTCTTGGGGGGCCGTTGGGGAGTGGCTTCCAGGATGCGGTCGTCGTAGGCTCGGACGGCCGTGGCGGCGTCGTCGTGAGGCCGAGCGGCTGTGCAGGCGTCGTCGGGAGGCCGGGCGGCTGTGCAGGCGTCGTCGGGAGGCCGGGCGGCTGTGCAGGCGTCGTCGGGAGGCCGGGCGGCTGTGCAGGCGTCGTCGGGAGGTGTGGAGGTCTCGATCCCACTACTGACCAACAGATCAGCAGGTATCTCCCGTCGACACTGAGGGGCAGACTCATACACACCTCCACCAAACCTTTCACATAACGTCCGACAAAATCCCTTCACAGTCCATGCATCCGTAACCCGGTGCGCTAGGACAATGTTAGCCCACTCTAGGGCTTTTCCCTTTAATAGTGACCGCATGAATACGACCTGTATGCTCTCGGGTGGTGGGGGTACCGTGAGGAAACGCAAGTAACCCTCACATTGGAGGAGAAAGCTCCTGACTAATCCTTTCTCCCCGTCGTATACCTCAGGGACGAGACAGAGAGAGGGTAGCGCCACCGGTTTCCCCTCAGCGTCCTTTCCAAGCATAGCTTGGATAGAATCCAACCGCTCGTTGAAAGCGTCTCGGTCGAACGGTTGTGTTGACAGAACCACCGTGTTGTCATTCTGCTGCGTCGCGTTAAACTGGTCGGTCATTCTGTAACGTTTGTGACGGGCAGGCATGACGCACTTGCAGAATTTAAAGGGTTTTAATGAAAAGAGAGACAAACACGACTAACCACAGAAGGCAGAGGGAGCTAGGCTAACGACAGGGAGAAAACACCAACGACACGGGTAAGCTAAACTACAGAGAAACGTAAACGCAAAAACCACAATGGACCGAGAACTACGAAACATATGTGGGGGGAGGTACACAATGAGGGGAGCAATGATGCTGGGACAACAATAGCGTAGACTATGAACTAAACAGACAAGGAAATATAAACTACAAGAGATTACCTAAGACTAAGAACAAGCACAAAGTAAACACAAGCATGAAATACGGGGGGGAACCAAACCAACATACAAAGACTAGAAACAAAACAGAGAGGGTACAAGGGCAAAGGCATGAACAGATAGCACGGTACAACTGAGGAACTTACGTACAGGGAATGACCGACAAGGGAATGAAACACTCGGGGTTCTTTATACACAGAGACAAGACGGTGAAACGAGACTCAGGTGTGTGGGCACTAACGAGGGGGCGTGACAGACAGAGGGAGGAACGAATGGGAGTGGGGAGCTAGGCGGGACCAGGGAGGAGGGAGGGGCTGGACGTGACAGAAACGATTTGCTGCAGGATGTTTCATTAAAAAAAATTAGCAGTAGGTCTTTGAAAACAGGCCTCTACACTTCTTATGGGTCTGAGGCAGGAAGAGAAGGCACTTGAAAACGAAGGAGTAATTTTGACTAATTCAAATATCTCACTCAGATAAGACCATGCGTTTTGTGACAACTTACATTTTTATGTAGAGATTTCTTCCATTTTTATGTATGGACAAATGTAGAAAGAAAACTACGCTGCTGTGTTTCCGTTGAACCGAAACACGATTGGAGCGCGTGCTTCGCGCTTCTTTTGTTCTGCTGTTTTTTTTTTTTGTTTGTGACAATGACAGATTTCACATAATGTGGTGGAGTAAAACGTAACATAATTGACATTTAAATCTCAGACATCCCAAGTCCCCCGGAAGCTGCGGGACTCTCCCGCATTTCGGTAGTGGCTCCCTGATACCCGCGAGTCACATATAATCTCCCGGAATTCAGAACGAGTGACCCACACAAACGCGCACACAGGCGACATACTTTTTTTTCTCTAATCGCGAGTGGGAAGGAGAGAAAGAAGACAGAGAGGGTTCTGATTGGCCTGTTCTCTGCAAAGAGTCACCCCCTCGCCACCCCCACACCCCCCGCTCAACAACTTACACTCAACAACTTGGGATGTCTGAAATCTAGTGGAGTTACAGTAAAACGTTTCAAAAATTTAAATACTAAAGTAAAGTAAAGAAACACACATAACGTACTTAAGTACAGTATCGAATTACATTTACTGTTCACCACTAATGATTACACATGGTTTTCCATTGTGTCTCAGATCAAGCTCTATCTCGCACACTAATCACTTACAACCACTTGCCCTTGTATGCATTTCCTTTGTGCATATCCTCTGACAGGGGTTTCACTTAATGGTATCCTTCGACTCTAGATTCATATACTAACTTAAGGATTTCAAGCATGCAGACAGCAGAGCACTATTTTGTCTCTGTAGAAGTGTGTATATTAAATGCTGCATTTAGATGTAGATGTTTAGATGTCAATGGTCAAATGTCAATGATCTAAACTGGATTTCAAATAGACATTTACTAAAACAAAGATTTATTTCAACCAAAGAAAATAACTTGTGCCTCTACCTACCAACAATACAATTGAAATGGGTTTCCCCACTAGTTGTTACAATACCAGACCAGGCTTGATGGATGCATGAACCGCAAGCTCCTGGGTGGGACACGTGCTCTGGGAATTGCTCCCTCTAAATGATGAACAAGCAGGCCCATCCTAGGCATATAGGGCAGACACAGAGCCAGATAGCTGTGCCTTTGACCAGCAGAGAGATCACTGCCCTTGCCCAGGCACTCCTGTATTTGGTAGGACAGAATGTCAGATATGCTGAAAGGATCAGTGCAGGGCCCACTACACATCCTTTACAGGTTTTATTAGCGATGTAAAAAAAAATAAAGACTTCTATCTCCAATCTACTTTAAAGGTTTAAGTTATTACTATTATATGTCCTTTTTCTAGCATGTAAGGCTTTTGAAATGTTTTATTAATCTGATTTCCCCAAAGCATAATACCTAGTGTTTGTGTTTATTTGGGTAGCTATAGTGCTAAGTTAACACAGATAGAGTTCCACCTCAACATAGATGAACAAAGTAAGAAATAACTAAGTCCTGGAAGTGTTGTTGTGCATCCCGCTGTGTGTTCTTCCTGGTTGAGTCTGTTCAGCCCCAGTGCTACAGTCCGCACCGGTTGTCTGCTGGAGCCAGCACTGAGTTTGACTGAGCTAGATAAACACCTGTCTGTCTTCTCATCTTTGCCAGCATGACTGTGGCATCCAAGTCAGGAAGCTGTGGATTCACACGCTTGTATGGTGCTTCTAACAAGCACAGACACAAACATGTCTGACCTTGCGAATAACCCCCTGTCATTATGGGTCATCAAATCTGACACTTGAACTTTGGCCTTTTTGCTCTTTTCTTTCAGGTCTCCTTGGAAATGGTTTGGGGTCTTCAGGGCACATACTGTGGACACATGGATGAAAGCATGCATGCTTTATCAGAAACTCCCTGGTGGGATGTTTGGAGACCAGTACAGAAGAGAGCAGGCATGAAGAGGAACAGCCTTGAAGAAATTAAGGTACTTGAGATTTTTGAAAGATGATCAAAAACCTTATCAATAATGATGTACTGAACATGTGAAATGAAATTTCTTCATTCTTATGGATAGCTGGAACAAAAAATAAATTTATATGAATGCATTTACATGATGTATGTATGACAACCTCATGGGAAAATACATCTGCATTTCTTCTTATGGAACTAATGTACATTTTTAATATTAGCCATGTTTGTGTTGGGCTGTGTGAGTTGAGATGGCCAGGATGCAGGCCTGTGAGGAGAACGGGATTTATTAAACAATCGGGCTGACAGATTCAAAATGAGATCTAAAAAAATTGTGGTCACACAGGCATAGATCACATCACCAGCAGACAGGCTGAGGGAGATGAGCTAAATCCAGAAGTGAGATAGAAAGACAGATCGAGCAACCCTGACTCAGAAACTCTGTCTGAACAAGAACAACTGAAGGAAAGTAAGATATTGTGTGGAATAGCAAACAGGTGAGTGTGATGAAGTGGGCGGGGAGGGGGCGTGGCTAGAAGGCGAGATGAGCAGCACAGGAACAAGATGAGATACAGGACGGTGGGATGTTGGAGCTCAGGGCGTGACTCTGGGTTTCAGTAAAAAGACCTGCATATTTGTGCTAGAAATTAGACTGCACTTCACTCTAGAAAGCAAGTCTGACCACCATTCCGAAGGCAGAGTTAGACATTTTGAACACATTAACCAGATTCAAGCTCTTGTCTGAACCACAACAAGCATGTTCAATGTGTGTTGGCTGCCCAGGTCAGAAGACCCTGCAGCAGCACCGCTATGCAAGGTTCCCAGCATGCTTGACCATCACTCCTGAGGATAACAGTTATCCTCAGGATAACAGCAATATTGGACAGCTGTCCTGAAATGTCCTGGTAGCTGCCAACACACACTAGCATAAAGCAGAGTCTGTCCTTAAGGCCTGATATTAAGGTGTGGAAGCCTGCTCAAGCCTTACATAAACACGAGAGAGGAAGCTGATGTACTCCAGACGAGCATTACCAGGAACCTTCTGATCAGCTACAGCACTCACAGCAGATTTTTACAGCAGAATCACTTTAATCAGTCAGAGACCAGTGATCATGATCACCAAGTTCTCCTTGGAGTCCATCAGGAAAATCATGGATATTGGAAAGTTTACCCTGCAAAGCCTTCGGCTTGCACATTTTTCATCTCCCTCAACAGGAGGTCACGTAGCTATGTCAACATTTCAGTCAAAACACACTGTCTGTGCTGCCCAGTCAAAAGAAATAAATTAGCAGGAAGCAATTGCAGTAAGTGTGGCAGTAAGATATTCATTTAAAAGAACAAATAAACATTAGACAAATATGAAAACATCGAACAAGGACAAACCGAACAACACTAGTGACACCAACAAACTAAAACTAAGTGAAAACACTGACACATCGAGTAAGGAAAATATGGGGTGTACGGGAATTTGTGATTTACTGTCTGTGACCCTCAATCAGAACACTCTGACATTCAGTTCACTCCCTTATCTGTGTGTCTGCTAACTTCTCTCCTTCTCTCCCTGTCTGTCTCTATCTGTCTCCCTGTATTTTTCCACTACCCCTAGATCCAGTCTACTGTACCAACACCAATCATATATATGTTTTATTGTTCTTACCCAATTGTGTTAAGACACATCTTCTTTATTCTGTATTTACCTACATGTGTTATCATTAAACTTTAGCTCTCTTTTCTGACACCCCGTGTGTTGTGAATGGTACCAGCTATGGAACATTGAGGGCTGAACAAATTTATAATCCTGTCTATGAACCCAGGAGGCGATGATCTACGTCTGAAAGATGAATTCCGAAGAGAGTGATATAATCCAAACCACAATATACTCCAAAAAACCCACGAGACAGCAAACACGAGCACTTACAATAACCGACAATCGGCAATACAAAACACAAGCTTTAAAATACACCAGAAAACAAGGACTAACAAGGAACTAAACTAGCAACATGTGAAACCAATAACAAGAGTTGTGGTCTTAAACAACAAGGTGTAGACACACCAACACAACAATGTACATGGGAAGAACAAAAGAAGAAAAACCTTGACTGACAGGTTTTTCAATTATTTATTTTGATTTTCCTCTTTTATGCATCAGGTAATATGACTAATGGTGATATGGTAATATGACATTGTCATTTTGATTTTACAATGTGCACTCTATTCACTAAATACAAACTTTTATTTAAATTTATTTAAATTATACATTTAATAATTTAATAATTCTTCAATGCTAATTCAATGCTTCTTTTCAGAGCTATTCATCAAAATATCTTCTGCAGATCTTCACACACACACACACACACACACACACACACACACACACACACACACACACACACACACAGTCACACTTCTCTGCCCTTGTCCATGCCTTTACACTGAAGCTACTTCAAAGAACTAAAGCACTGTCTGAGACACACATTCTCTGAAAATGTGATAAAATTCATGCACGCACGCACACACACACACACACACACACACACACACACACACCACAGTATGGTCAGAGCTGGCACAGCAAAAGCTGATGTCCAGATAAGTTTGACCATTAACAGTCCCTGCTTTGCTACACCACCTGAGCACAGTTCAGTTCATGTGAACCTGGTTCATCAAACATTTCCAACAATGCATTATATTCTCATGCCAAACTTTAATGAATTTGTACACACAGCACTGGACTGTTTTGCCTGTTTGAGGTTACAGGACTAAACATGCAGTAAAGATGAGCAATTAAGTTCCACAAAGCCATGACTAAAGTGTGATGTTTCTGAATAACATAAAATTAGTTCTTTGCACTCAGTTACAGATGTTACTACCGGTATTTGACTTTTAATGGGAGCTTGGCATACGTTTAACAAAATGTCTTCATATTCCAACCTCTGATGTATCATGTTACTTAAGTACATGAACAATAAGGCCTTCATTGCTTCACTGACTTCAAGGCCCCTACATGTAAGGGGCATGGGCAAAGGGAACAGGAGTGTGCGGCCGAGCTGCTGGAATCAAAGATGCACTGAAGTGCAATCAGACCAGAGCTGCATGAATAATGCATGCCTCCAATAACGGCAGTGCTTTAGAGCTCCAATCAGGACCTGCTGAACTAGAACCTTAGCCGCACCACTGCTAGCATTGAGTTTAATAAAAGCCAGCATGGTCAACAAAGACATATGTTCTGATGAGAATGCATTTATTATCGCAAAACCCTCATTTGTGGTGACACTAACAACTGGTCTGTCAGCTACAAGAAGTCTGTTGGTGTTTAGTTACATAAGGCTCACTATAATACAGAATATGTACATTAACTATTGCAATCGTAACTCAGCGTTAGTCTGGCGGCAGCCATCCCAGTGTTTGCAAGTTCCTGGTAGGTATGATAATAAAACAATAACAAAGTGTTGTTGTTGTTATTGATGACCAGGGAGCAGGATATATGCAGTAGGGCGAGAGGCAGCCCCAGGTGTTGTATGGTGGGAAAACTCTGTCCTGAGACAGTGCCCAACAGCGTCTGATCTTTTGAACCTTTTGGTACTTGCTTAATGCAAAAAAAAAAAAAAAACGCTTCACATAAATTATCCTGCTCAGAGCAGACAAGATCATTTTTGCAGCCGAGGTTTGATTACTTGCAAAAGAACCTTGAGGCAAAGGACTGTTGAACCTCTCTGTATGCTACACTATACTATATTTACTTTTTAAAAAAGGTATGATATTTGCCAACTCCTCTTTCTTCACATCGAGGCTACAATACTTTAAAGGGGTTACCATATGTAAAAGAGGATTCATAGGAGTCTCACCAAGCTAAAATATTAAATGTATTAAATGTTCTGGAGGTCGTTGCTGTTGGGGAAGAGGTTGTTGTGTTTTTTTCTTTTCATTCTTTTTTAATGTTAATAAGATACTATAGGTCAAACAAAGAATCTTGTCAGTTACCTCAAGAACTTCACAGTAAATACTGGCAACAAGTAGATTCATATGACATAACGTAGCAGTCTCTGATGTGCTGGGAGTTGGCCAGGTTCTTTTTAAAGATCTAAGTTGGCGTGTTATGGATCTAGATCATCTTGAAAGTTGATGGTAATTAATTTGAAACAGGGCAGTGTCTCTTCCTGTCAAATGGGGGAATTACAATGACAACCTGGTTGAATGTGAAGCAAACCCACGGGCATCCCTAAACTTTCTCATCTGCACCCAATTTTGCATTCACACTCCATTTTGCATCCACACTCCATTTTGCATTCACACCCCATTTTGCATTCACACCCCATTTTGCATCCCCTGCATGGATGTGTTTCACTTGGAAGAACGCCCCTGTAGATCTGGTGAACTACAGCAATACATCAATGGATGTATGGACTGTACATACAACACAATGTTATTGGTATCCAGATAAGTAAGGACAAAGGTCACAGTGAAAGGGAACTTAAAGTATAATCTGTTCTACTGATACCAAGATCTCAAAAAGGAGTGCAGCACCGGAAGAGCTCTGGGAGACAATAACTGATATTCTCTCCAGGATATGCAGACTGCAGTTTACAGTAACAGGGAGGTAAACGAAAAACTGACAAAAACGACAATAAACCAAAAAAAAAAAAAAACATTAAAGTGAGCTTAGGGGAGATAGTAACTCAAAATACCTAAACACACATACTGTGAACACTGATGAAACAGACGAGCCTGTCAACTACACCCCTAAGCTTGTTTTCAAATCCTAAACAAGGCAGTAATGTGCCAAGTGATGAACTGAACATGCCTAATTCAGTAAGCATGCTGAACGGCTGTGAGTCCAGGCTGAATGGCTCAGACGCAGCGAGAGGCACCAGACTGCAGCTCCTCTGGAGGGAAGCAGCTCAGATGCAACTGCATTTTATTATGTCAGTCTGTTTTTAATCAATGTCATTTTATAGAATTGAAAAAAAACACGTGCACATTCCAGACTGAGATTCTACAGTACTTAAAAAATCTCACTTTGATGTAAGAAAACATGAGGGGTAACTTATAGATTTACTGTTAAGATTAAGGATGACAACAAGATTTGCACTGATTCTTCCATTAAAGGTTTTATGTGAAGTATTGAATGCCAGGACAATATTAGATACCTCCTAAATCTAAAGTCTTGAAAGCAACAGTAATATTAGCAAAATCATAAACTCAGCTCTCACAAGCCTCGAGACATATAAATCACCACACACACATACACCCAAAAAGAGGCAGAAAGAGAGAGACAGAGAAGGAGAGACAGAGAGAGAGGCAGAGAGAGACAGAGACAGATGTATTGCAATAATGAGAGAAAGTGAGTGAGAGTGAAAGAGATAGAGTGAGTGAGAGAGTACCAGAGAAACAGAGAGAGTGAATTTTTTGTGTGGTGCGTGTGACATATATATATATATATATAAATATATATATATATATATATATATATATATATATATATATATATATAGAGAGAGAGAGAGAGAGAGAGAGAGAAAGAGAGAAGAGAGAGAAAGAGAGAGAGAGAGTCAGTGCGTGAATTACACTTACTGTAATGATGCTACAGCCATGAAAATGCTTCCTTGCTGTGAAATTGTAAAAAAGTAAGGTCAATTAGAAGGGTAAGGTCAGTTAGAAGGGTAAGGTCAATTAGAAGGCTAAGGTCAGTTAGAAGGGTAAGGTCATGTGTAGCTGTTTGCATGTACACAGGAGCCATTCTCTCCACCTGTCTGCTGCAGCCCACACACCAACACCAGGGTCCCAGCAGCAGCATCTGCTGGAAAAGCTGGACTAGAACAGCGTGACTCATGGCAACCCGGCAGCCGGCTTGGGCTCCAAGAAATTTCATTACAAAAGATGAATCAAGCAATCCATGTGCACTGATATTTCAATTCAATTAAGGCACTCCTTCATAAAAGCATGTGTAAACCCCTACACACACACGCACATGTAAGCACACACCCACACACACAAAATATATGACCAAACACACATAAACACACTTGTACACACTCAAATAAGCACAAAAAAAATAGAAAATACAGAGCTGCTTGAAAGTGTGTGAACTTTTTACATTAGTTTACATTTTTCTGTTGTTTACAGACAACAGAATCTGTTGATTCTCTTATTTTATCAACACCAGTTTTTGTATATAAAATGTGTGAGTTGCCAGCACACTACATGACACATGGAATCAGAGCATGTGCAAAAGTAAATGAACCTGTTACGGTGACAGCCCCGGACCGTTCCCTGTGGGCGTGCCGCTATGTTGTCTGCGTGTCGTTATGTCCATGTTTGTACTTCCGTGGGTGTGGGTTGTCCGTGAGCGTGTTCGTAGTCTCGCCTGTGCCTTGTCTCGATATCACAAGGGTCTGTGTTGACCGTCTATTTAATGTGCGTTTGCGCAGTGTCCTGTGCTCGTCTTTGTCTGAGTGTCACCCGTTCGTGTTTGTGTTGTATGTGCGCTGAATTGAACACTCATTAAAGTGACGCTTGAGTGTGCGAGCTGGAGTCTGTGCCTCGTCCTTCCACCCGCACCCCCGCGTTACAGAACCACAACTGCATTGGTAAAGTCAATTAGGTAAAAGACTCATGTGAAGCACATGTGAGTGCTCAAGCAATCAATTAAGCAGACAAATCAATTGAGATATCCTTGGGAAAAGATTTGAGCCACACCGAGAGGAAACCAACCAAACTATATGTATATAAAATTCTATTTTATGCCTGCACCCCAAAAATCAGAGGGTTAAGATGCACTATCTTCACTTGAAATCAGACTCTGTCTGTTGTCTTTATTTCTTTTCACCTTCCGGGGTGATGTACTAAAGTTAATATCAGGTCCAGAACACAGAGAGAGAGAGAGTTACGGCCCTTTCTAGCTATAGGAGCTCCACTCCCCCTCCCGCAGTGTGTCTGTCACCCTGGATCCTGGGAGGAGGAGTATGTGACAGATGTCATCTGGGTGGAAAACCCCATTCAGGTTGTTGTATATTTAACTCCATCAAAGTTTTCTCAAGCCTTCACATACAAAGCCTTCCAACACGGATCTTTCAAAGAAACAAACACGTGGATGATGGGGGTGTTATTGTTGGCCAGAAGGGGAGCGATGTCCTCAGGATGGAGAAATTCCAGGCACGATTGTGTTAACTAGCATCAGTTAGATACAACCAGAAGATGGTTCTCAAACAACCGTGAAAATAAAGCTAAAAGAAAAACACTGAAAACTCTTTGGGGATGAAATGCATTTCTGAATGGCACTTCAAATGAGTGCATCATCATTTAGGCCATAATAGTCAAATTATCCCTATTTCACAACCTACGTGAAGTTTTACAGTGCTGTATCTTCATTAGGCATAATGGGAAATAAGGGTGATTGATAGAAAATGTTTGGGAGTCCTTAGTGTTTATTTGCTGACTAGTGTTTTCACTCTCATTGACAGGAACTTTAACATATGGTGTTTGTAGCTGTGCATCTACCTGCCCCTATAACTGCCCCTCTGACTAGCCCTAAACCAAGATTGCTCTCTTCTGTTCTGACAAAGCTCTGTTTGTAGATACGTAGCTGTTGTGTAGATAGCTGGATTCAGGAATCTTTGCTGAGCTGTCAAGCATCTCCACTCCTGGTGAAAAATTCCCCAAGTTGCTCAAATTGCCTTATTTTTAAAGTCACTTTCTAAGATCCTATTCCTTCATTAATGACCTTTGATTATTTATTCCATACCCATATTAGCAAAGATATGGAAATGGAAAAGTTTGCATGTGTTGTTTGTTAAATATGACTGCCATTATTATTATGACTTAGAAGATCAATTCACAAAGGAACCATTCATGCAGAAATCCAGGTAATTTAAAATAGTTCACAAACTTTTTCTTGTAACTGTAATTGCATATTTATTCACTGTGTTGTGAGTTCAAGTTCATTAGCTGGCTAGATAACAGGAAATATTAGCAATTTAGAGCATCAGTTTCCAGGCACTATAATTTGAGAGCTAGGGGTGAAAGAGCTTATCTAACACACTCACCACTTATGATCCGGGCGGGAATGCCAGTGTTAGTAGGGTACCATGGTGTCTGTATCTTTAATAGGTCTCCATGCATTAGCTGGGCTCTAAGGAGCTAAACTATGATACCTTTAATGGAAGGTTGACAGGCGCTGTGTAATTTCCAGGCATACTTGCAGTAAGATCTCCAAGTCTCTGAGAGGTAGAAACTGAGATAAGCGTTTCAGATTAAATCTGCATCTAGATGCTTCCGTTTGCAGAACAATCCACACAGCTGTAATGAGATTTTACTAGCATTGCATTTGTTCTTTTTTGTTTATTGTGACTGCCATTCACACACTCCCGTCATGGTAATCTTGCGAAAGCTGAATGCTTTCCTAACTCTGAAACGAGATTTAAATGATTGTGATGAGAAGCAGAATTTGCCATCTGAAGGTAGCTGCTTAAATATGCATGGCGGGTGTATTGCATTCAGTCGTCGTTATTTTACGTGGAGAGGTCAGGGTCAAAGCAATCAGATGAGAACAAAACCTGCTGATGGGGTTTGGGAATGAAAAGAGAATAAAGAATTCACAGCATGTCTGCCACAGGACAAAAAAACAACAAGAAGGCTTAATGAAAAGATTTATGTTCCATGAGCTTCATCTAACATCATCATTTTTTTTCCATGACAATTATATATTTTTTCAGCATGAAGGTGAACTAGCCAGTCACGTTTTGTTTCTCTCCAAATACATGTAATTTTAAAATTATTTACTTTAGCTTTTTATGCTTTCATCATAGCTAGCAGACAAACCCGTGTGAGCCAGAGGTATTACAGAGCAGACCATCCGAGTCCCAGGGGATCTGCACATCATACCTGGATGTGAGAGTCTGTTTGTCTTCCTGTTTGCATCGCAGCAGAAAAAATATCTTTTCTATTTTTCCTCTGTAATTCTGACCTCTTCACTTTCTTTGTGCCATCACACTTATCTTTGAGATAATATTTATTTGCAGTGTTTTCCTTTAGCCTTGACCCTTCAAGCATCTGGCTTCATTTCCATTCTGCACACAGGACAAAGTGTCTGCTCCTCAAGGCCACAGCTGCCTTACCAGCACACAGCACTCATCTCTTTCCTTTAGTGAATGCTAAGTGTGAGGACGTGTTCATAGCGCACGGCACGGATCTCTCCTCTCTTAACGAAGCTGCTTTATTGCACCACTCACTATGTTTGGTGCCCCGGTGACGTCTCTTTCGCCATTTACCTTGCGAAGTGACACGGGGCATCAAATTTCACTGCCTGACGCCCTGGTGTCTCGCGTGAAGCGGGTCAAAGGGCGCGTGGCTGTGCTCGAAAGCATGGACCACTGAGACCGACTCATAAGTTCAGTGTAAGGGCTGAAGTGTGTGGCTCAGGCAGAATCAACCTTTTGCCTTATTGCTGCCTGTCCCCTCGGGCCTGACTTTGTGCCACTGGATTGTGTTGTCAGTCAGGTTGCTCTCTGCGGCTCGATCTTCTCATGGAAGTTCTTGCTCTTCTGTGGGAGCTCTGGGACACTTCTTTACCACTCGTTCTGTTCCCCACACGAGCACTGGTGTAATCTGACTCAGTGTCCTTCTCACGTGTGCATGTCCAGACAGACAGATGGAGATGCATGCTCCTCTATACGTGAACCATCCAGGGGCAAAACCCTGCAAGCACATAGCACACCCATGTCTGTCAGAGCTGCAGACAGCCGGAGCTCCCAGGGCTGCAACAGCAGACAGCTGGAGCTGTCTGGAAACACGAATTTTAACACTTCAGCTTGGAACTTCCTAATTAGTCTGGGGGTAATGTCTCACACATAACCCACAGCACATTATGTGTCTGAGCTCACTCACTGTGACCAAATCATGATAACTACTGTGGGAGGTCCATGTGGACTTCATTATGTCTCCAAATCAAAACTTATATAAATGAATTGCTGTGCAATAAATCATCCCAGGAAGAACCAGGTTTTGAAGTCATTGTACTAGTACATCACCACTATTATTGTTGTCAAATTGGCCCTCTGCTTGTCTATGGCTCCCTGCAGACAGACAGTCCTACAAGTTGTTGTGTTTTGCTCATAATTTGATGAACAGTCTTCTCTCTGCCCTCCACAGTTAATGTCATTCTCATTCTGTCCTGGTAAGTGCAGCCTATGTTGCTTTTTAACTTTTTTCCACTTTCAATCGGTGATCATCTTTTGCTGACTCTTATGATCCATGAATTGGTCCATGTAATAAACAGAATAGAGATTCGACTCAGCAACTATTTTGGCTTAAAAACTTTAAAAAGTTGTTAGTGAATAGAGCACTAAAGGTTTAACAAATCTGATTTCACTCTGGAAGGTTGGTAGCAAGCTGATGAATGAATGAATGAATGAAAGCATTATAACAGAATAATGAAAGTGGTGAAGCCACTAAATCCCTGTGGTTCTCCAGCACATTGATCTAATATGGCAGTAATGGTCTGGTGGCTAGGGAACGATCTTGTTACTGGAGGGTTTGATTCCCAGGCCCTAGGCCATGACTGAAGTGCCCTTGAGCAAGGCACTTAAACCTGGGTGCTGGGATAGGCCTGTCCACTGCTCTGGGCACATGTGTACCACAGCCACCTAGGTGTGTGTGTGTGTGTGTGTGTGTGTGTGTGTGTGTGTGTGTGTGTGTGTGTGTGTGTGTGTGTGTGTGTGTGTGTTCTCACTGCATGGATGGGGAAATGCGGATGACTAATTCTGATTGGGGTGAAAATCTATGAATATGCCAACTTAACATAATAATATTAATACTTATTTATATAGTATCCTTTACAAACCCACACAGTCCAAGACATTTAAAGATAAAAATCAGTTTCAAAGAAGTAGGTATTCAGGAGAGACTTCAAGGACAAGCATGGCTTCATAGAGAGGGGCTGCAGAAATCCACATATAGGTTATTCAGCACCGAAGGCTCCGCCACCCACAGAAGAGTTTAGTGTGAGGGACTATAAGCAGACAGCTGTTGGAGGACCTGAGAGAACGAGGGGTTTGTAGGGATGGAGGAGTTCTCCTAAATATTCTGGGGCTGCCCCACGAAGGGCTTTCAAGGTAGTGACTATTTTATACTGGCTATGTGATGGAGGTGGTAACCAGCGCGGCTGACTAAGAATAAGGGGTAATGTGGGTGAAAGTAATCTAAACTCAGTCTAGCTGCTGAGTATTGGATAAACTGAAGTTTATTAATGGTTTTGTCTAGAAGTCAAATAAAAGAGAATAATCAGTGTGAGAAAGTAGGATGGTGTGAGCCAGACTTTTGGCGTCATTCTGTGTGAGGACTGGACACAGGCATGTCACGTGGGCAAAACCTTGCATGTGCCTCAAACATGAGTGAAGAATCAAACTGCACACCAAGATTTCTAGCAGGAGTTGAAGTCTTCACTGATATGTTGTCTATATCAACAATGTGGACAGATATTTCAGGAACATGTTTTGTGGGCCTAACTGACAACACTTAATGTTGTTTCGTATTGTAATTGTAGGATTGGAGGATTTAATTGTAAGCTTCATTCATAATAGTTTTAATTGATGGATACATACCACTAGGGACTGGGATGGAAGGAGGTAGTTTTCATGCTAAGATGTATCTGAATGTCATCAAGACTGAGAGGTAAATTTAGGGATAATCCGACCAATCAATGTCTGCATAATAACTAGGAGTAGTACAAGAACACCCCTGCCTCCACCTATGAAGCATGATTACTGTTTTGTCAGTATACCTTGCAAAAAAAAAAAAAAACAAACATACAGAATCCACAAGTGCTCACACACACACACACACACATACAAGTGCGCATGTGCCACATTAGGTCGGTGACAAACGAACAACTTTGAAAGACCACAGCCTTGACATGGTGTTCCAGCCTAATGAATAAAGAGCATAAGATGATTCATTTCCCTTCAAGACTTCAGGCCCAGCCAGTCATGTTTCTATGTATGGTTCACTATGTCAGCACGCACAGCCACAACTAAAGGGAGCAGAACCCACAAAACAGTTTATTGAAGCAGAACCACTGCAAAAACCAAACATGCATGTGTTTGGAGGCAAGATGGGGGGAGTGAATTGAAGATGAAAAGAAAGAAAGACAGACAGAAAAAGAAAAGAGAGAAAATTTGTTAATTAAAACTTTTCTTGTGATGTAAGACTATGTCAGATTATCTCTAATTATGAAAAGAAAAGAAATGTGTCAGATCATAGAACCATTCATAGCCTCACAATTTGTCAGAACACTCTTTCCAGTGAAGAACCTGCCATTTTAAAGTTGTTAATTAGCATAACTTATTGTCTTCCATATGCCAGAATATGTTACCAGGCTCTATTACACAGTACAATCGGATCTTGTACCACTTAGCATAAATTCATAGTTTAATTAATTATTAACTGATCCAATTCATTTCCCTTACAGGACATCAAGGTGAGCTTGTGGAAACCCCAAATGCAAATGCCAGTAATTAACTAGGTCCTTGAGTTGTGGGTTTAACACATGATCTCAGCTGACTTATAGCTCTTCAACTTAAAAAGAGTGGAACACTGTCTCTGCTCACTTAATAAATCAGTCAGTCAATAAACATTTGTATAATTAAATCTGGCATGCTACACTAATTGACAGACCTCAGTGTAAAGTGATTAAAATTTTGCCGCTTGTTAATATAACCAATATATTTCCTGGACTACCATTCCTCATTATCACATCCACAGAAACAGTACAGAGTAAGAGACCATACCTGTGCTCTTATATTAGTGATCACACCCCATATTGATATATAATAAGTATGTTAGTCTGGCTAGGTCTATGGGATCTCTTGCCTGCCCAATAAGTAGGATGAGGTGAGTAAGACGCTACCTCATAGTGTCCTCAGGCTGAGTGAGGACCTGGATTGGAGTAATTTTCTCTGAGATGGGATGTCGATAGAATAACCACCAGGGTGTCAGGCAAATAAAGCCATGTCACTGCACACTACATGATTGTAATGATTTATACTGGTTGTCTCTATGGAGCTCTATGAAAGCCAGGGATTTTATATATACATGCATACATATTGTCACGTCGAGGACCCCGGCCCCTCCCTTTTGGGCGTGTGTCTACGTCGTCTACGTCTCCTAGTCTGCGTCTGTGGATCTACGTGGTTATGGTTATGTCGTGTGATAATCTGTCTCACCTGTGGCTCGTCTCGTAATCACGTGGGACTTATGTGGTTTGTCTACTTAATGTGCGTCCGCGCAGTGTCCTGTGCTCGTCGTTGTCTGAGTCTACACGTTTCCGTGTATGTATACATTTCTCTGTGCGCTTCGAGCGCTGTATATGTGTCATATTAAACGTGACGTCAGCTGCCAGATCGGACTCGTGTCTCGTCCTTCACGCCGCTCTTTTCGTCACACATATCTATTATACTACTATATATATATATATATATATATATATATATATATATATATAGTATATATATATTCTTCCTTTTTCCATAATTGAGAACATCAATCACTGAATTACTTAAGTCCTGCAAAGCCAATCAATCAACTTTATATAGATTTCCCCTAAATATTATTACTGTTGTCAGTAATCGTTTCTCTGAAGACTTTGTCCAGGACCACCCCACTTCTTTCCTCTAATCACTATATTGCAGTACATTCTGCGGCTTTGTGTTCATTCCTGTCTATATTATTTCAAAACCACATCCACATCTATATCAAAGGATTCTCTACAATCACGCAGTATTGTATAGAAGCTTTGATGTTTTCTAGGTTGAGTTTACAGCAAAAATAAAACGTTCCCTCAAGCTTCTCAGTTCCTGCCCTGACCTAAGCACTGATGATATTTACATGAAACACATTTCATATGGAATAGGATGACACTGATGTTGTCTTGGCCTGCATTGTCTTGCCACTAACATGTTCACTTGCAAACAGCCCATGAGAGGCCCCAGGGTAATATTTACTCATCTCTAAATGTGTAGGATCATAGGACCATTGTAATTTCTCATATCTAGTATATGTTTTACATTGTGGTTGATTGTGATGGTCTTTTGGAACCCTGAGTGCTTAGTAACATGCTTTTCTATGAGCACCTGCCTGTCCATAATCTAGCAGGGCCTGCAGAACTTCTCCAGAGTTGAGACGACATCCCTCACTCCTGCAAATCAGCCTGGACAAGCATGATTAAATGAAATCAGTGAATGGTGAAAAACTGAATTGCACACAAAAGCACTTTATAAAGGTAAATGGGATTCCTGAGATGATGATGGTGATGATGAGGATGATGGTGAAGATGATGATCGTTATTATTATTACATGTCCAGTCTATTACTACTATTAGTAGTAGTAGAAGTAATTAGTATTTGCGAACATCTGCCATGTCAGTGTGAGGGGGATATATATATATATATATATATATATATATATATATATATATATATATATATATATATATATATATATATATATATATATTAACCCAACTATTTTTCTTCCCACCCCTCGGAAAAGAGAATGGAATAAGTCACATTATAGGGTTACATCAGTTAGCCATCATAGGCAGCCCAAATTCTTTATGCATTGGTCATGAAACTCTTTCCTGTCAAGACTGGGAGTAATATTGTCAACAACAGACATTGTCTTTGGGGAAACAAGCCATTATGTGGACCCTTGGCGAAGTGTTACGTCCTCGGGAACAAAGAAGAAGAGTTGTGTGGGAGATGTCTAAATGTATCATAACGAAGCCCAGAGGAGAGGAGCAGGGCTGGGTTATTCGCTGTATTCGTTTATTGGGTAATTCTAAGCCAGACACTTCCCTTATCAGCGCAGACACTTGTGCCTCAGTGAGATGTTTCTGACATTTCTCCCACCCCCACAGAGAAACTGATTGAGAAATTGCACGAGCAGAACTCTTCTACTGAATGTTGCTTAGGAATACCATCCACACAAGTTTTGTAATATAAATATAAATGTTAACATTGAAATACTGTTTACGTAACAATTCTATCAACATTTTAAGTATTGATGGAGCTTTTGAGGGTAATACTCTGTTCTGCCCCCATTCCAAACACACCTTCAAAGGAAAGACATCTAGAATGTAATTATGGCAGTAAAGCCCAATGACATATCCTGCCAGACATTTCAAACTCAGCCATCCATGAGGAAATTTGACGTGAGATGTGACGTGAGATGTGACGTGAGATGTGATGTCAGATGTAATGAGCTGCATTGTGAAGAGAGGAAAACTCCTGCTCCAAGGACACGTGTGACATGGGGCTCAGCACTATTCTTCCTTGACATTATGGCGCACTGGAGCTGTACTTCCTGAACAATAAACCTTTTACTGTGCAGCAAAATGGCTTTGTGACCTGGTGCATGTTGGGGACATCACATTCTTGTATCTCACATTTGTATAGTCTGACCATGATTGTTATCCCTTAGACTTATTAAAATATGAACAGTCACAATTTATTGAGCTCCAATGACAATTCAAGCTTTCTGACAATGCTTTTCTTGGCTCTGCGGGGATGGAAATTGCTGCTTGCACTGGTGACTTTAATACCTGACAAGGCGAGTCGTACAGATGCCATCTATTCTCTGCACAGACAGTCCAACAGGGCCTATAACTGGGGAAAATTGGAAGATTTTGTTTTGGTCCAATTTCTGAGTGAAATGCGTATAAAACAACTCTGTGTACTGAATTTGAGACACAGTAAACATGCTAGTGTCACATGAAAGGAAGATAAAGCTGAATTTGTGATTGTGTAGCTTACTCTGTGCACTGCCAGCTCTGACTCCTGCAAGACGTTTCGTCTCCTCTCCGAAGGAACAGTCTGGTCGTGGAAGAGTGCTGCTTGACCCGAGGGCTGGAACAAACAGAGGGGGAAACAATGCAGGCTGAAAAGCAGAGACCTGGAAGGTATCACATGCAGGAGATGCACTCTGAGCAAACACCACAGCCTGTTGTCCCTGGGTTGTTTATTCTCCTCGATCTGCTGTTACTAGCTAAAGCAAAGTTTAACACGCACTGTTGATGACAGCGCCACACACACACACGGGCAGATACATGAATGTGTGCAAATAAACAAACCCCCTCTCACAATTTCAGCTGCGTCGTTATTACCCGTGCTGAAGCGGTGGGTGTGATCACTGCTTCGCATGCTCACTGTAACACTGAACAGTATTCTGCTTCCAAATACTAGCCAGAAAAGAAGGATTAGGCTGGCAGGAGCCATTTTCATCTTAAATTATTGGAACACAATAGAAAATGTTATGAATGACTCAAAATACAGCAGCAGAAGGTAAACGAAATGACCCATGTAATTATGTTTGGGAAAAGTGCTAGGTGTAACCGTAATAACATAGTTAGTAAGACTTTATTCATCATAAGCGCAATTTGTTTTTCTATGTCATTGTTTCCTTCTTATGATAAAATGTTATATTTCTTTGTGTTTGAAGGTTAGTGTTTATTGTCATTGTTTGATGGTATTATAATGTCAAGGATAATGATCTTCTCTGGGGGAAATCTTACAGCGGGGGGAGACGGAAGCAGGAACTTGGTTGAATGGTCGCAGTTCGGCACGAGGCACGTTTATGTAGGACAGCCTTGAGAGTGCGGCAGAGCTGGCAAGCCCAGATCACCGAAGCACACGGAGGAAAGTGCCCTCCTCTCAGTCTCATGGCCAGGCAGGCTGACACGCTGGGGCTGCTGGGTAAAATGCAAATGAGAATCCTCAACTGCCAATCGTATACACACGGTGCTGCTTGTGACACTAAGGCAGTTTAGTGCATTTACTTTCTTTAGTCAACAGCTAGCAAGGTTAGTTCACTGCAGTTCGTTCAGTTGTGAGGTGAAATAAATACAAATACAAGAGGAGAATGTCAGAAGGGCCCCAACAATGAATATTGTCAAATCAAGGTTAAAAGCATATCTGTTCAGGCTAGCTTTCAGTCTTTCAGTTAGGTCCAAGGCAGAACTGTCAGGGACGATTACAATCTTCCATTGCTAATTTATATTTTTTTAATTCAAATCTTACTTAATTAAACTTATCTTATGTTTTATTAATAATTTCTCTTATTGGTATTTTTCCAGATTTTCTGTATTTTTAAATCATTTTCATGATTAAATTTGTGTGACATTGTCAAGGAGACAGGAAAAATTTATGTGCAAGACATGAGGAGTTGGTAGAGCTGGTGAGGAGGAGTGTGTGTGTGTGTGTGTGTGTGTGTGTGTGTGTGTGTGTGTGTGTGTGTGTGTGTGTGTGTGTGTGTGGGTGTGTGCGTGCGTGTGTGTGTGTGTGTGTATGTGTGTCAGGACATGTCCCTCTGAACAGATGCCGACTGGACCATGTTTTTTTTTTCTAAGTTAACTGCATTTTATTTTAAATTGTTTTATGCAACTTCTTCAAAAGCCATCCTGAGGTGATAATCTTCTCTCTGAACTGAATGAAAGGTGTTATACAAATAAACCACCTTATCCACCTTATCTTGCATTATGTCACACAATGACAACAGCTGTCATTCTCATTATTTATGTCTTCTGTACTTTTTCATATTTCTGCTATTTTAATCATTTATCCTCTGCACAAGTAAATAATTTAGCCACGATGTTAGACACTAACTGTAACACACAAAAAGCTCTGATTCCAAAGTCATGCTAATCACTAGCTTTGTTAACAAGACACAATATACTGCATTAAACCTTGTCTCAAAATGAAACATTCATGATATAACATCTGTCATATAACATCTGTCATGCAAAGAGTAGTTATTCATGCAGGAATGCTTTGTTGACTGACATGGCACAGAAATGGTTTGACAATATAAGGACTCTGGTTAGACTGCTGGTTAGACAGGACTTCCTGCTTGAGGAAACAGACACCGTGGTGATGCTCTGCTTCCATGGTTACACTCACTCATCATTGACCCACACGTTCTTCAGGACTCGAGGAGGCTAACCTTGTATATCAGTCATAAAACCGATAAAGTCATACTGTATGATAAGGTCAAAATGTATGTGAGAGGAGCCCTGAAGATAACCTTCAGGAATGGCTGGAACTAGCGGTGCCACTGAGCTGTGCTTTTAAACGCCTGTTGAGAAGCTAGGCTCTAAATTACTCCCACTGAAAACTGTTAAGTGTCAAGCTGCTCTTCACCAGCTGTGGAGACTCATGTCTAGGGGCCACTGAAAAATTCTGACCTTGTTTCAGCCTTAAGTTCAGTTACAATCAAACCTCCTGCTGCCTTTGTTAAGTTTGACACCTGCTGTAAAGCAAAGGACACGATATGGTCAACTATGCCTTTTCAATAATATCTGCTTTCCTCTAGTGGAGCCGTGTCATCACAGCAGAGGTCCTTCAGGTACATTCCAGCTCCCACGTCACTCAGAGGAATGTAAATGCTTCACCCTTGAATGTGAACACTTCTTTTTAAACCTCTGCTATAGTTGCTGTATGTTTGTATGTGCTGTATATGAATATATGTATATGATATATACACTTCTTCATCTTAATGGCTCATGAACCAAGCTAGGTCTGACATACGCTCCCCATCAGGACAGCATAAATCATCAGCTCTTGCTCTGCAGCTGTGAAAATGCTTTATCATCTGAAAATCTTTAAAATGAAAAATCTTGATCACTTCCCTAAGCACATTCGGAGTCTTTCGTGCCTGAGCCTTGTGTTCAGTTGCTACTTGCTGAGCATGGCATTATGGGAAAACTGGTTCCCTCCTGCCTGCTGACCTCAGCATCCTAACAACCCATTAGCTGTCCAAACATTTCCTTGCATCTCTTGCAAATGGGAATTACAGTGACGGCAGGGCATTAGATTTTACTGCTGGAAATGCTCCTTCTAATTAGATTTGCTGTAGGGAGGTATTTTTAGAACCATGAATGGTCCTGGTTTTATCAGTGTGATATTGAGCCTGACATGGTAAGCTATTCAAAATGGCTTCTTGTATTTATGATTCTGAAGTCCAAGCAAAGGTACTTGATATAAAACTGATGAGGGTTATCGAAATATCCTAAAGGTGCAATTCTCAATGTAAGACATGACCACAGTCATAAGTTATGTCTTCCAATGTTCTCTTCACAGATTAATTTTAACAGCTGTAGTAAATTATGTCTATAGTCTGAGGAGTGACTTAAGAGTTCCACTGATGTCTTCTGTGCCATGCTATAAATGTGATAAAATAAGGAGATAAAATGTCTCAAAATTAAAGAAATGCTAACGTTTGTATTACATTTACCATGAACACTGACTAAATATAGTGTTGAAGTACTTGACATTTTTTGAACTATATTAACTTTCAGCTGTGCAGCTCTTTAAATAAAAGTGTAATACACTTGAACTGGCAATTTCATGTCTGCTTTGTCTAGTCCTTCAGTAACTATTTGAATAAAATGTATTTGGAACAAGGCGAAATATGCAAGCATGTGAGTTTTAGCTTCACAGATTTCACATCACATCAAAACTTCAGCAGTGTCGGAACACAAGACCTGTGTGTGTCTGGGCTGTGAGTCGGGGCTGTGTGTAGCCCCCTACTGAGTGTGTGTCTTCAGCTTTTCCCACCTGAACTACTGAACAACTGAAATGCTCAGACATGGTCAGTGAATCGATATCGTCATTAGTTTGTTTCAAAAGAGCCCAACCTTGCTGTAACAAACCACAGATCACTGCACCAGCACTGTGAAAAATCACAGGAGGCAGTGGGGGCAGATGTGTGGTAGATCTTACTGGGTTCTTAGAGCGACACTTGCCAATAACCTTTCAAGGCCACTCTGTTGTTTTCCCTGACTTATACTGTAACACATACAGACAGAAACAGCTGCCACACAAACACAACCCCTACACCCCCCAGACAAACGCACGCACGCACACACTCACTCCTACGAGCTGAAAGGAACAGCTGCGATAAAGCAGAGGGTCTGCGACAGGAACAAATGCATTAAGGAGCTCAGCAGCGGGGCCAAATGCTAACACACGGAAGGGCTCGGCGAAACCGAAACAGAAGCTCAGGAAAGAGAGAATCTAGCTCGCACCACGCAGCGCAAGCACACACAACTGCTCAAGACAAATCTGGCATACCAATCCAATCACAAAAAGGGAGAACAGGACTGACCAGGCAGGTTGCTGGCCGTGTGCTCCAGGCCCGCTCTTAATATGTCACGTGTGCTCCGGGCCCGCTCTTAATATGTCACGTGTGCGCTGGGCCCACCCTTAATATGTCACGTGTGCTCTGGGCCCACCCTTAATATGTCATAAGTGTGTTAATAAGATTATTAACCAATACTGTGTTTTCGTACGATCTCACAAGCCGTGTTGAAAGTTTCACTCACATGATTAGAAGACTAAAGGCATTTTGATTCTGACATTTGTAAACAATTTTATGCAGTATATGTTTGTTTAAAAGGTCAGAACTACTTCATTCAATGCTAAATTTCACCCACCATTGACAAAGACATTTGGGCAATGTATATAAAAAAAGGAAAGAAATAATGCAAAATTTAATTAGCCTCAGTCAGTTGCAAACATATTCAGAGTGAAGTGGAGCTCACTCATGCATTATGTATGTTATTTCTCATACCAAAAAACAAACCTCTCACTCCTATCTTCAAGATGGATTTATTGCGTTTCCCTTCACCTCTCAACAGGAATATATTCTAATTTTATCAGAGGGGGCTTTTTTGCATGAAATTGTTCAGTTAATTACACAAGTCAGTGGCTACGGTTTGGGTGCACATTTTCTCATTAAGAAGTACAGGGTGACTGCACTGCATGCTTATGGAGTTATACGTTTACTGAACTTCATTTCAGGAAAATTATTTGTAGCTGAAATTGGGATGCAAGTGTGCCTTACCAGACTGCCACTTATGGCTCCTGTATATGTGTAATAAATGTTAGAGTCTCCATTCTGTATTTTACCATTTCAAGCTTTTTCCATTTGAGATAAATATCTTAGATTTTGACTGGTAATGGGAACCTAGTCATTCGCCATCAGAGCAGGTGATCACAAGAAGCAGCATTCGGATAAAGCCATGATTTTAGCACTTAGAAACTCTGAGTTCACTGGGAAGAGAAGAGAAATAGTTCAGTGAAAAAATGGTCCATAAAAACAGCAGGACAGTACACTCAGCATATCAATAATTTTACCAGCTACACTGGAGTGAACATGAGACCTCAACTCAGATATTATTTACCTATTGTTGCATAGTCCACAACAATCCAACACATGTTGGATAAATTACATTACCAAAATGATATATATAATAACAGACAGAGCAGGAAACTAAAGGGTGTTTTTAAGGCCGTATTTTCAGTTTCCGTGTGCGCATTTATATTTTAATGCCTGAGTACATGTACTCAGAGCAGATTAGAGGGGAAGAAGAAAAAGGCAACACAACAGAAGATGGGTGGAAGGCGGGGCTATGGCAGGGGGCGGAGCACAGCTCCACACCACCCTGGTGATTACATCTTCATCAGTTGAGCGCAGTTTGGGGCTAAATGTGCATGTAGGTAGACATAAGGGAAGGTGCCACATGTAATTGTTTGTGTTATATTCCCTCTGCACACACTGTTATAAAAGGTAATGCAGTTTCAGCTTTCACCATGTTAAAATGCAATGTATGTAATTTTTTAATTCCATTAAGAGACACTATGACCTTATTGTATTTCACATTTTGCTGTTGTTAAACATTCTCGGACCACTCCAGACTTCCCTACCATGCCTACATTACATTTTATTACTTATATTACAGAGATAACATGCTGTGGGAACCTGGTAAAGAACTCATACTGCACTCTTCATTTAACCACTCTGTCAGCCTTCATAGAAAAACAGAAAGCCAGATATTTACTTCAGTTATTTTTCTAAATTCTACTGAATAAAAAAAAACACCACCATACATTTAAAAACCATCAGATTCTTGTTCCTGGCTACCAACCAAAATATAGTTTTTTTTTAATCACACAATACTCTGTGTACTTTAAGGCTGGGTGATATTTAGAGAAAGCATGAATAAATTGCTGAATTTTTTCAAGTGTGTAATAACAATGACAAAAAATGTCTTTGGTGGGTTGGTCAATGTGAGTGAGTTGTGTGTCTAGTAAATTGTTAATTAATCTTGTCATCTATAAACTAGAATATTTTTCGGGTGGGCAGTGACAAGCAAATGAAATATTCAAGCTCATGTCCATGACTATTTTATTTTTAATATATTTAGTGAAGACTAAAATGGCTTCATCTGAGATTATGTTTAATTACACTACATGCAGTGTTATGGAACTGCCATGCTAACACAGTGCTAGTTAGTTGACTGGACAGCTATGCAATTCCATATTTCTTTTATTAAAGTGAGTATTGAGAAGTAGAATCTAACACCTTAATTCATTCTCTGACTCGCTCTAAGTCTAATTCTCTAAGTCCTTAATGTGAACATCTTTTATTTTCCAAATAACAACTACACCCAATATTATACAATGACAACATCACTTCATTATTAAAATACTCCTGAAAAATTACTGACACTGAAAATATGAGTTTTGGATAGACTTATTAAATGTACATGTACTTCCAACTGATCAGAAAACCTTTAATGGCCCAAATGGGTGTAAATGTATTGTGAAAATTATGACTTTATATTTATATAAACAACATTTTGGAATTTATTTTAAAAGAACTGAACAATTGACTTCCATGTAGTTTTTGGCCATATGTGTGTTGCACGGGTAGTTCATTCACAGGAGAGTTGGGAATAGATCATGTGACACTGGCATCTGAAGGCTGCTTCTGTTTCCTTAGCTTGAAGACAAAAGAAGTGCCAGAAACAACGAAGTCGGCTATCAAGAAGGAGCAAAAAAACAACCCACAACACATCAGTCAGGGACAGAGCTGATGTCAAAATCACGAGCTTGGCGTATTGTTACGGAGCAACAACACAGTGCTGAGATAGCACTGGCAAACAGCTTCATAGACCATGGAGGAAGATCAAAGAATACGTTCAGTCACTAACAAAAATGTTTTTAAAAAGTGTGTCAGAAAGAATACCACTACCAGAAAGAATAACTGCACCAGCAGAAAAGATTCACTACAGAGTGCAAACTGGCAAGCCAAGTCTGCAGAGTCCTAGGACCAGAGTTTATGAACAGATGAAACGAAGATCTACAATTAATCTGTCAGATTAAGATCTGATCTTAAAACAACACTGAAACAAGAATGGAGAGCAGCAGTGCTGGAGGTGTGACAGCAGGATCTGGAGGAGATGTGCAGGATCTGGAGGAGATGTGCAGGATCTGCAGGAGATGTGCAGGATCTGCAGGAGATCCTAGGACTCTGGATCACAGGCTGTAGAGAGTCGCTGCCGACTAAAGATACACAGACATGGACTGAACAGGAACATATGAGGGTTTGTTTGTGGAGTCACTCTTGTTCCCATGAAATTCGTTCTTATGAAACGCAGATTTAAGCACTCAAATTATCCAGCGAATAAAATAACATTAATTAATTAGATAAACTTTATTTGACAACTTATGTGTTTATACTACTAGCCAAAGCATTACCGTCAGCTGCTTCTAAACAGGCATGTCTCCATGGCTGAGGAAGAGTTGGAAGATCTCCTGATTTCTGACCAATATATATAGATTCACCAAGATTAACTTGCTTGACCTTTGCTGGACCTCTGTCCAAAACATCTTGTTTCTATATATATATATATATATATATATATATATATATATATATATACAGTATATACAGATGCATTAAAAGCAACCATGAGCCAGGCTAGGCCAAGCGACAAGGCCTTCTGGGATATGTCAGTGTCAGCTTATTAACCAGTATAATTGGATTCCCATGCAGTCTATGTTCCTGGCATTACCCTCCTGTCATGCAGACTGATAGCCTTGTGTTTTTTTACCACCACCTTCCTGATCTCCTAATTCATTATCTTCTGATGGCTTGTTTGTTTATGCTGCTGTGATGACCGCATCGATGACTACCTCACCACCTCTAATTAATTCTGCAGACCTTTACGTTGGCTAGGCAGGGTGGGATTAAAAACACATTCAAACTTTTTGCCTATTAGCTTGCATTTAATTTATCAAGTTTATGTATGCACGACAGCCCTTTACACTAGAGCCAATTACATGAACTTTCTAATGCTACACCAACTAATTAAAAGAAATACGTGTTTTTTTTCTGAAATGAATTGTAATTAAGGATTTAACAGAAGCACCGTAGTTGTGTGTAAAGACGTGGAGTTTGTGTGTTGATAGAATACTCACAGGCTACAGTGATGAACTGGTGCCTTAGAAGCTGTTGGTTTCAAGCACAATTAAAAACAAAGAATGCATTTTTTTTCACAGAAAAACTGAACCTGGACTTGTTTACAAATTCGTATTTATGTTTGTGTGTGTGTGTGTGTTTTTAAGAGTTCTCTTTGATATTCACACATATTTAACTGGGTTATTTTTTATATTTACCTGAATAGTTTATTTGATTATATTACCTGGGAAGACATTTTTGGTCTTTTGAAATAAACTGAACTATCCACAAAAAACACAGGTGTATTTAGTGATCTCTCATCTGAAACTTTGGGCTGAAGAATACTGAGCAAAATGAAGTCATTTCTTACCTGCACTTCTGTGTTCCAGAGAGCAGCTCTGCTGTAGTCAGGGTTTCTCTTACATTACTCTGCATCAAAGGAGACACTAATATGCCACTGATGAGCCTTCATTTGTGTCACTTCCCATCTCTTTAATGCTGTACTCCTGAGGTCAATGTAAACCACACACACACACACACACACACACACACACACACACACACACACACACACACACACACACACACAACACACACACACATTGTACCTAGCATTTCAAGACCCCACCGAGCATGCATCACATTCCTACCTATTTCCTCGTGCCTGCCCAAACGTTTAATCAATCCATTAATCTGTTAATGTCAAGCCAGGCAGACCAAACAAGCCCGAGATTGCGGACGTGCCAAAGCTGTCATGTCATGCAATGCAGCACCTGGCTGACCCTGACACCCCCCACACCCCTACCCCTGTCACCTCGCCTCCTGCCCACCCCGGTCACCACGCCTCCTGCCCACCCCGGTCACCACGCCTTCTGCCCCTTCCCTCAACAACTCCCACGTCATTAATCATTCAGGAGTTATTGGCAGAACACCTGCACCAGGCAGAATGCTATAAGGAGTCTCATGGAGTATGTGGGGATTATGGAGCTAATGGCTAAACTGGGTTTAGTGGGAGACATATTGGCACAAACACAGGAGACTGTATCAACTTCGGAATAGAACCAGGACTCAGGTATGTGGAGACAGCATGGGATTGCTGTTGTACAGAAGCTTGTGTTCAGTGTAAGACTGGCTTGGCAAGACAATGTGTTGCAGAGCTGATAACTATGATTAACGTTTATGTGTTGGGAAATGGAAGGAGTACAGTGGGGAGGGTCTCTGACATCCTGTTGGCTGCTGGATTCAACAGTAAATGTGTGATGTGCCTAAACATGTGTTCATGTGTGTTTAAAACCCTCTGTGGTCCAGAGTTATTACTTGCAGTTATAATCAATATATGGTTCTTGGAGCATAGGATTATATATTCGAATTTAATGAATGTAGTGTTACAACACGCTTCTTCACATCACTGGTGATGTGTCAGACCTCAGAGGGTTAAAAAACTAAATATTAGGTTGATGCAATCACTGTCTGTTTTTCCAGCTGGCTACGGCTCACGTGCTCTGAACTGCTGTGCAGCGCCAGTCTGAGGAGACCAGCAGATGTCGAGCTGATTTCCTTGCCTCATATGGCTTCTGAATAGTGAGTCATGGAATCCGAATGGCCACTGAGTTATTCCAAAGACAGCAGGAAAGAAAGTGAGAGACAAGAGAGAGAACAACTCACAAGTCTGAAAGAAAGACAGAAAGAAAGACAGTGGTGACACCTTCCTCTGCACATCTTTATTTAGCCTTTATTCTTCTTTTCACATCCTCATACCACCTTTCAAAGAGAAAGAACAGAGTGAAAAATAATGTGAAAAACAATGTGAAATGTGCCATATTTGTCAATAGTGATTTTTCACCGCAATCGAAATTTGTCCTCCGCATTTACCCAGGAGGACAAATGCCTCCTGGGTAACCCGCATCTGTGCAGCTAGAACATACACACACACACACACACACACACACACACACACACACACACACACACACACACACACACACACATACACACACACTAGTGATTACTAGGGGGCTCTGGTGTACACATGCCCAGAGCGGTGGACAGCCCTAGCCTGGCATCCGGGGAGTAATGCCTTGCTCAAGGGCCTCAAGGCCTGGGAAGCGAACCCACGACCCTCCGGTCACAAGACCAGTCCCCTTACACAGGACCATGACTGCAAGAGTTGAATGCCATTTACAAATATAATATAAACAAGGAAATAATGCATTTCAGCGACCATGTGAAAAGGGTCTCTCCGGTTTCTTGATCATTCCATATAACACTGCATGAGGAGAAAAGTACACTGATTCTAGCACGGGCAGGCAAAGGCAAGCAAAGGCATGGGCCGTAGTAGAAGGAAGCAGGAGTACCACTTAGTCCTAAAGTACTTGCTGTCCACAAGATCAGGCAAAAACATATTCTGACTGAGAGAAAAGGTTCATCACAGACCACATCACCATTAGCTAGCTGTGTGCAGTGTTGGCAAGCTTCTTTCTACATCTCACTATACACACATGCTCATTCCTCCTAAGCTAATTCTCTGTTCCTGAACCGGTTCTGGATGACCCAGGGATCACAAAGCCATGTGTGTATGTCTCACACTGGATGGCGCATACCGGAGAGGCCACAGGGGACCGGACACATTCCCACCGCCTGAAGCTTCAGCGTTGGGGAAAAACAAGATCAATCGATATTTCCCCACCATCTCGACAGCGAGAACTGCAGCGGCTGCTGTGAGTGCAGAGCTGGGACCGGGATTTTGTCACGATGTGTTTTAGTCATCATACTGGAATACGAAATAAATATTAAAATGCACTGCCTCACTCTGGTGTTTTGGTGACACTGGGGACTCCAGTGACTTTCAGGTGAGCACAGTGGTGGATGCACAAGGAACTCGGTACCAGTCCAGTAGCATTGTGTAAAGATGGATACAGAGGCAGAATGCAGGATCACACTTGCAGACCATGAATACTGATTTCATTGCAGGCTTCAGGATATATATTCGCAGGGATCCGTGTTCCCTCTGTGCTCTACAACACCGTGTTATACTAATTAAATTGGCCTCTGCTCTTGATGGGTGTTCATTACTGCTGCACAGGTTAGACACAAACACCTGCGGTCACATATGCCATCACTGACAACCAAGATGGAGAATGCTAATTTTAACCAGGTTGTCTCTAAAATACCCTCCAACACATCAGAGAAATCCTATCTTTGCACTGCATAGCTGATGAGAGTAAGATAATTATGGATAGACTAAAAGGTTTGATATTCATATTGGTGCTCTGAATACATAACTAGGCATTACAAATTGTCCCAGTATAACAAACACTCACAAACACAATCCTTGGAATACATCACTGTTGATCAGGGAAGCACCTAATAATGAATCACGCAAAGATTAAAATTACAACAAAGTTATTCAGGCAACATCTGTTTCTGCTTCTTTTCCCCACTACATAACTACTGTGTTCCAAATAGCAGTTGCTAATGTCAAAGAGGAAAATAAAAGGTTATAAAGTGTGGCATTTGTAACATATTTTAGTATGTCCTTAAAATGCTACGATTTGATATATATATGGAGTTGAAATGCACTATTAAAAAATATAAATATAAATATATAAATATATACCCCCAAACAAGCCAGCATTTACACAAACCACTGACCCGAGAACAACTCAAGCAGGGCTTTTGAAAAACGCATTCAACTGGCTCAGAGATGAGGCGACATCTGCTGGAAAGCTGTCCACTGAGTTTTTTTAATTATGGAAATTACATATTCTGAGTCACATTCTTCATCTGAGGTTCAACTACCCTGAGACCAACGGCTCCACTGGGTGACCAGTTGTTTGGAGCACAGGACCATCGTGTTCCCACTCATCCATCACCATGTTCATTAGACAGCTATTAATTGGCCAGTTATGTACCATGGAGCGTTGTTTATTAATTAACATCCCCAGCCCATTAAATCCCTTCGGCACTTAAAAGACAAATTGTGAGCTATTAGCCAGCTCTACTCCCATAATGACACATGCTGCTCTGTGTGTGTGTGTGTGTGTGTGTGTGTGTGTGTGTGTGTGTGTGTGTGTGTGTGTGTGTGTGTGTGTGTGTTCACCTTAACACAAGAATGCATTCAGTGAAGTCACCTAAGGTTAATGCCTTTAAAAACACTCTAATTCTCACCATGATCCTCTTGGACATAATTTCTGTAATGCTTATAAAGCATAATAAAAAAAAAATGGAACAAAAAAACGTCTGTTCGTGCAGCTTCATTAATGCAAACCTTCTCATTAATCATCATGAACTTAAGAATTGGCAATATTTGTAATGGATGGGTTGTCATAATGATTTATTGGCACTGTTAAACACTTACTAATCATGTCTGGCTAATGAAGGTGCTCTTCCAGTGCTCAGCTACTTAAACTTCCAGCCGCCTTAAGCTTATAATAACTATTTTTATGGCCAAGGTGCAGTAATCATACTTGTGGAGATCATCTCTGTGTAATTCCAATTATTACTCTGTATTTTACAGTTTTTATTGTGGCTTCGTTGGGGGGGAGGGGTTAGGTGAAATATGAGTTGGAATATGAGCTTTCATATTCATATTTAAGACTGAGGTTTCCATGATAAAACAAAGCTTAAAGAACTGTCTATGCATACGAACCCCACTTAATCAAAAGCAATTTGGGCTGAGTGGTGTTACAAAATTAAAACTTCGCTAAACTTCACTAAATGCTAAATACTACAACATATTAGGAGACCCACTCTGCTCACCATAAGAACAGCTGCTACAATTCAGCCATCTATTCTGTTGGTCCGTCAAACATCAAGGTCGAGATAAGGTAGGGGGATCTAGGGAAACATGAAAATAAGGCAAATAACTCATAGACCAGCCAGAATGTCTCTACTGGAGTAACAAGACACTCTCTGTCTTTTCTTGAACCAGAGAGAGCACAAGGTATTAAGACATCTTGACTGCTGTCCCCTCTGACTGCCCCTCAGTTACATCCATGCATTTCAACTCTAGAACAACTTGCAATGACATCACTACTATAGTGGGAATATGTCTAATCTTTCATCGTGTCAGTGAAAAACTTCACTTGTGAAGTCGAGAGAGAGAACAGGCTGTGAGCATCAGATAGCCATCAGTGTTGTTCCGGTTACTGGGTTTTCGTTGATGCTCAGGGTTCACTCTAACAGAAAATAAACACTTTGTTATTCTCCCATTTATAGCACTGCTGCCAAGCTAAATCTAAACTCCCAAACCTCCAACCATCTGCCTGGTTTTCATTATACCTGATACCCTTGAGCTCCGTGTCACCATCGCAACCATCCAGTGAGTAAACGTTATCTTTTGACTCACTTTTGCATCGTTAGGTGAGGAAGTCACTACTTATACAGTCTGTGTGTCAGGTTTGATCATCCAGTGCACAGCGTTGGCCAGCCCAAAGACTTCTGGTGTGTTTGGATACTTGTCTTACTACCGTTTTGTATGTATTATCATATTGTAGATACGCACGATACATCATCATGTTCTGAGGCTGGTTACATTTGTTAATCACATGTCCAGTTTTCCTGTTGTTAAGTGTCCCATTTACACCAGTTCACCAGTACCATCATTTCTGGTACAGACCCAACCTAAACTGGGTTGTGACAGCATCTTCAGCTATGGTAGTTCAGCTCACAGATCCATTTCATGTGTAGCCCTTATTTGTCACATCTACAAATCTCACTGAACTCTGTTATAAGATGTCACCATGGTATCCAACAGCAACGTTGTATTGGACATGATACAATGAAATGCATCTTGGGAAATACCAGAGCTACCAGAGATACTAGTAATACCAGTAATACCAGTAATGAGAAACAGGTAACAAACAGGTTCAAATATTTATTGGTAGCTATAATGGCAACATTTTCAATGGCAATGATTATTTAATTTCACAATTGCAAATAATGTATGTAAATAGATTTAAAATCTGTTAAATCCATGAAGATCAATTCTATTTGGTGATACAGGTAATGCCATTCTGAAGTTTTCATTTTGGAAGAGGTCTGGGGGAAAATAGCATTTTCCCGTAATGCCGTGGGTGTGATGTGGGCCTAAAACTGCAAGTGTGCAGAGTTACAAATGCATAATTCCCCTCTAGACGTTCACCCACGTTCATCTGTGCTTCATTCTGTTTCTGATCATGATCTTGAGAGGGGCTCATTCTCTTTCAAGCAACTGTGCTGACTGCTGACTTTGCTGATATCTCACATAAATATTGACTAGCCATAAATTCCCAGTGGTTAAAGTTTCCAAATCCATTATCCCCCTTGTGTTTGACCACTCCTGGAAAACTTTCATACTGCTGACTGACAGAATGAAAAATCAGTCTAATTGTTGGGGTATTGTCACTGTGCTCTGTGTGCCTGGCTGGTCTCTGACCCCTGTTATTGTAAAACTGCCAAGTTTTAGATTAGTGGGATGTTATTGCTAAAGCACTGTCCATACATGAAACTGCTGTGTAATGCTTAAACTTACATAAAATGTATAAAACATCTACTGAATCACAACGTTTGTAATTAATGTTCAAGGACATTTCTTGTCCACAAAAGGGGTTTGTTTATAAATCTGCCAGTTTTAATTAATATGATTCCTGAAAAACATCTAGCTGTAGATATGACATGTGCTATGACATAATCCCTGCTTAGACAGCCCTCATTAAAAAGATGACTTTGATCAATTAAGCAGCATTAATTGGTATTAATGCAATTCTAGTGAAACTTGTTCTGTGTGCAATACGGTTTAAGTCCCATCATGTCAGCAGCACTTGGTCAAATAAATGTCTTTGTTATTGTTCAATCCACACAAAAGTGGACTTTGCCTTGGAAATCTCTGACAGCTGTAATACAGCATCAGGTTGCCAAAAAAAGAGAAGAAGAGATGAATACATAAACAGTCAAGGCTCAATTCATCTGAACGTTGAACGTTTTGGGCCGGAGAATAAGTTGCCCTATTTTCAACTGTCACAGTTTTCCAAAAACGAAAGGTTACACAACACAAAAAGACAATTTACAGGGTTTTATATGTGAAATGTTATTCTGCAGGGCAATAATACTTAATGAGTCTGAAGAGTGACTCCTTTGTAGCCGAGGACATGTTGCTGCTGAATGTGGTAGATCTTATTAATGTTTTCTTACAAAGCTTCATACTAAATCATTGTTCTATATTCCTTTTTTAAACTGACAACTCTCAGGGGTTTATGGTACCTGTCTTGCACCTTGTTCTGAAGATGAGGTTCTTTCTAATATGTGAATAAAGCCTCCCCTTTAAGAGCTATTCATGGTATTGTAATTGACAAATGTATACCTATTACAGAGGATAATATCATATGCAAATTACCATGTGTGCATTCCGTCTAGCATTGGTAAAACTTTAATAGAAATGGTCAGCTCATCTGATATCTGTTATGTATCTGAAGCATAGTCTTTTATAACATTACCAGTGAATACCATTGTTTTTGGTATCATGAAACGCAATCCATGATTGTGGGAGGAGAGGTTTTGGGGGTAAATGAGTCTGGTACAGGTCTACACAGCAGTTTACACAGTGGTCTACACAGTAGTCCCACAGGGCTGCACAGCAGACAACATGGACGTGCCAAATTCCGATACTTACATCAGCATGAGCAGTCCCTTCAATGAGTATGTTGAGCCTTAGGTAGGTGACTGCATCAACGTGTCTGCTGGTGGCTTTGGCATGTCCACTGATATGCCAGAGCATTTTCTAGGTGCTTTATGGAATTGTCTTTGTAGAATCATAACCAGGATACAAAATACAGGTTCAATATGTAAACATTGAATTAAACATCCATATACAGTATATATAGTACACATGCCAGTGATTAGCATGTGTCTCTGGCTGGCTTATCTATAGTAGCTAAAATGTGGACCTGGAGGTGACTACAGTCATGAGGGCTCACTGAGCCATTGCTTTCCATCCAAATCGTGATCACAACTAGAGTGAACACATGACATGGCTGGATGACAGCATCAACATCTCAGATTACCAGAAGACTCAATGACTGAAAGCTCCCGAGCTCCACACCTTCATATGTAGTACATTAACTGAAGGCTTGATTAAATAAGTACGTCTTAAGCCAAGATTTAAAAATTGGAACTGTGTCTGAATCTCAGATTGAAGATGGAAGACTATTCCAAAACTGAGGGGCTTTAAAGGAGAAGGCTCGGCTTCCAGATGTACTTTTGCTCATTTTCGGAACTAAGAGAAACTCTGCATTTTTAGAGCGCAGCAGGAAAGAAGGGTTATAGTATGCAATGAGTTCACTCAGGTATTATGGGGCAAGACCATTTAGCACTTTATAGGTTAACCAAAGAATCAATTCAACATTTTACTGGGAGCCAATGCAATGCCGAGAGAGTAGGACTATGTGATCAATATGTGATCAAAATTTCCAGCCCAGGTTAGGACTATGGCTGCTGCATTCTGTATGAGTTGGAGTTTCTTAAGGAGCATCCAATTGGAGCTTCTTTTAGAGCATCCAATTAAAAGACCATTACAGTACTCCACTTCATGACGAGACAAGAGCATGGACCAGTTTCTCTACGTCTTATATGGAAAGCAAATGTCTCAGCTTTGCAATATTACGTAAATGAAAAAAGGCAGCCTTAGTGACATTATATGTGTGTGTCAAATGAAAGATCAAAATCGATAGTGACACCTATGATTTTTGCGATAGATTTAGGTGTTACTGAAAAAACCACTTAGGATAAGAGGAATATTACACAAATTGCTTCATGCAGCTTTGGATCCAAGAGGTAACACCTCAGTCTTATTGGAATTTAGAGGAAGAAAATTAAGAGGCCATACATTTTTTAAATTTCCTGGACACAGTTATCAATTTTGGAAGTAGGATTGGCATCAGCTGGATTAGAAGATATATACAACTGTCATCTGCCTATGAATGATTATGACTAATGGTAGCATATGTAATGAGAATTATATGGGGCCCAGTACAGATCCCTGGGGGACACCATCTTTGACTTTGTGTGATCTGAGCTTTCATTATGTACAAGGACAAATTGGTCTGTCAGGTAGGATTTGAACCAGCCGAGTGCTTGACCTTTTATGCCAATGAGTCTCCAGTCTATCCGGTAGATTGTTGTGGTTGATGGTGTTGAAAGCAGCACTAAGATCTAAGAAAAGAAATGTATCCTTTATCATGTACCATGTTTACATGCCACTAAGGCTTTTTGATTTACGGAACACCGTAATCACATGCCACTAAGGCCTGCTAGCATGTGTGGAGATAAGGTTTTGCCTAAGCAGGCAGGCACCTCACCATATAATATGCCAGTCTCCCCACTTATAATAAAATAATTTTATCTTTTGACCCTTTTTAAGGCAAGGAAGAGTGAGTGATTTTTTCCAAATAAAAATGGATTATGGGGTTTTTTTTTTCTTTTTTCTTCTGGGGTCGCCCTTGGCTAGCCTACCTGGCCCAGAGTGGAGGAGGCGACAGTGCTGGTGCTAATTGGCCAATCAAGATTCCCACCACGTTCTTTGATGGACAGGTAAGACTGACAGGTGAGTGAGTCACTGCTCACCTGTCGAGAGACCAGCGAGGAATATCCTCTCCTCTGAATTATCCCATATCTTTTGAGTAAGTGAAATCTGCACACAGCTAGGTCTCTATTTGGAGCACACGATGAAGCTAGAATGTGGGATGCTATATGTTATAACTCATTCCTCCCTGTTTTGATTCATTTGGTTGCTACCATATGGTCTTTTAGGTCTTTTAGCAATATACTCACTAGGATTACAGTACATGTAGAACACGTGTTTATCTCATGTGTCTCCGCAGTGTGTTCCGTCGCAGCTCTGTTCGTCATTTAAACACATGTCACACATGAGGTAGCAAAGCAGAGAGAATAAACACTGCTGTTTCACATGAGGAGGAAACCTGCAAAGATATTTCCCAGACACTGTCATGATTTGTTCTGGGACATTTGGAACCCTTTCATTTCATCAAAGACTTGTTTCCAACCCATCTGCAATTTGGCAAACATTTTTGGGATGCATGAAATGGCTAAGCAAATATGCTTTCTCTTGATAATGATCTTTGAATAATTTCCAATTCTGGCCTTCATAGAAAGGTTGATCTGTCATTAGATCTGTCAGTCTACAAGCAATCCCTTTAATCATAAATGTTCAAGTAGCATATCTGATGAAAAGTTTGCATTTTGAGAACCCTGCACAGGCTGCATTGTACAAACAGATGCACCCAGAACCACTACACTTATATAAAGGTATAAGTGCTAAACCGCTCTGCCTCTCAGCATCCAGTGGTGCCCATCTAAAAATAATTTGGACTTTGGCCCCAAACGTACTGCATGACTAGCTGGGTTTTGTGCTTCACTGACAGTTCAAGTTGCACAATCTTCCACCATAAGGACGGAAAAGAAATAGATGGGGACAGAAGAACTTTCGACAGGTCAGGTCCTCAAGTCACAGTCATCTCATCAAGCCCTGCAAACCTTGTTCAGTGAAGGAGACTCACAATGAGCCCTGGTTTTCTCCAAAACTGCAGCACTCCATACATATGAAGTGCACATTAAGGAAACGGAAGGTGTCCCTTTACACACTTGCTGCAAGTAACATTCAGGTCTGGAGTAATTTGATCATTTTACTGTAAGTGAAATGAGTGAAATTCAGCTTTGCACACCTCCACTCACATTAAATGTTGTTCTTACATTGCTGTAACTTTCAGTGCTTCTGTTGGACTACTTGAAACTATTCACTTTTCTCTCCCACATGCAAACTACTAGGTCACAACCAAATTATCATACCACTCAACTGCCATCCCGCACAGACCCTAATCATTTCAGTGAGCTAGCACTTATCCTCTAAAGAAGAAGAAGACGTGCTTCCTGCTAAGAGGCAGAGTGGCATTTGATTGGGTCTAAGGAAAAGGGAACTGTTCATTTGCTGACTGACGTCCTGTACCATCAAACATTTATTCTTCATTATTAGGACAACATGTTCTAGCCTCACACTGCTTGATAACAAACAGACCGTTAAGGGTCAACACTATTTCAATTACCATTGCACTGGATCATACAATACAGAAGGACAAAACAGTGTCACTGCACACTGTGTGTGACCTGCTAAAATTAGCTACTCTACATAGCTCAATCATGATTCAACCTTGACAAGGACATTAAGAGTTTTAGACTTCTGATGGTGTAGCCCTTTATCACCAGGGCGCCTCCCCATGCTGGCCACTCTGTTTATGGACAGCAGTAAACACATCACAAGACTCTTTTACGTTTTATGGCCTTCTTTATACAACATGGCAAGTTCACTTACACACCGGGCCTGTGCATATGACACCTCGCATCATTCTTCACGCTGTCTGAACCAAGTCTGCTTCACCACACCGACACGTAGAAGCGATACTTCACGTTCCTGTTTTAAAATAACTCATGTTGCCTTTCTCAAAATTGTGCTTGGGCACTTACACACAAATGTGCTTCACTAAGTGATTATAGGTATCATCTAAAGACCACAAAGTGGCTTTCAGTACATAACAGCTATTTCCACAAAGCCACATTGCCTGTGACGTGCCTGGTGTGATGTGGAGATGGATATTCTAAAGACAAACAAACTGTGCTTGATTTTGTTCACATGTGCATGCTAGGAGCTCTTCTGTGATGTGCAATTACAGTATGGTGCTAAAAGAAGTAGGTTAAGAAGCTAAAACAGGAAGAGAGCCGGACAATCCAGCATGTATCTTCCTGCCTGCTCAGTTGGTAAGTTTTCAGCAAAAAGATTTACCTGCTTTTACAATCAAGCAAGACAGTTTGTCTACGATACAAAAGACAATCATTTTGTCTAGGAGAATATTTCATACAGTACTGTATGTTCTATAACCAGTGATGGCTTAGTTACCTTGAAAAGTAATCAGATTACTAATTACTGATTACTCCTTTTAAAAGTAACTTAGTTATGTTACATATTACTTGATTTTAAAGGTAACTACGTTAGATTACAAGTTACTTTAGTAGTTACATTCAGCAGCAAAATGAATGAATGAATGAATGAATGTTTCAATTTATATAGCGCCTTTCAAGATACCCAAGGCGCTTTACAATTGTTTACACAGCTACAAATCACTTTATTGGAAGTGCATTTTTAAAAGTAACAATGTATCCTGACATTTAAATAATGTATCTCCTGACATTACATTTGTGTTGCTGTGTGGTATTATTTGTAAATATATTTGTAAACGTAGTACAGTCAGACTGTTGTGAAACGAAACACCATTACAATTTCAAGCATTTTAAGTAGGCTACGTTAGCCAAAATTCCAGCACCTTTCAAACCTGGAACACAATGCAACATTAAAATTCGTCAGGTAACTGTTCCTTCCTGTCACGTTGTGGGGGGGCCCCCTGCCGGTCACCCCCGGTTACAGCGGTAGTGGTCCTGTTTTTGGTCACGTGATGTTCGTCCCTCAGGTGGGTCGTCTCACCTGAGGGTCGTTTGTTTGTCTATATATGTCTCGTCTTTGTACCAGCTGACTGCTGGTTATTATTTCCTTCATTTGGAACAATGCACGGGTTTTTGGTTTGCACACTTTCTATTAAACCATCCTCTTTCCCTGAGACTTGGCGTGATCGCTTCCTTTTTAGTTGCTCACCCCGCCCGTCACACTTCCCCTGTTTTTGAGGGGTGTTTCTTTAAACTACCACATATTGTTACGAAGAACACTGCACAGAATGACATGAACGCGCTCGCACTCTCACAGGTTTGCGCACAGCGTGCGGAGTCGACCGCTACGGTCAGACGCAAAAGTATAACTGAGCCAAGAAGAAAGCAAAAATATACATCTTTACTAAGGAAAATAAAAATAGTAACGCACAGTTACTTGGATAAGTAAGTTTAATCTGATTACTGGACTGGAAATAGCCCGGAAAATTGGACTGGAAATTACTGTAATTGAGTACTTTTTATGAGTAATTTGTAATTTTCTGAGTAGCATTTGAAATATGTAATTTTTACTTTTACTTGAGTAAATTTTGACCTAAGTAATTTTACTTCACTACATTTGAACCCCCTCACATAACTGAGTAAAAAAATATTGATGGTGAAAAATGAAATGCGGGCAGAAATTTAAACTTCTGAAACTGAAAGTCAATTTCGTTGTCAGGGCTGGCTCAGCTGCCGCTCCTCCTAACAACACTAGAGGCACCCGAGTCAGTCCTAGACTCTCCAGGCGCAATCAGCAGTGATCCGTTTTATGGCCGGTTCACACTACACGATTTTAGGCTGGTTTTACAGTCGCCGACTGATCGGCGACAGAAACTGTGGTCGGAGGCAAATCGGCAATCACTCGGCACTCGCTCAGTGTAGTGTGAACTGCTGAAAGACGCTCGCCGAGCCGTCGCTGACTGGTCGCCAACTCATCGCAGACGACCGGCAGATATCTAGCATGTTTAATATCTAGCAGTTGTTGACTGAGAGTCGGCAGCAGCGTCTAGCTACAGCCAATGGGAACCGCGTCTAGCTACAGCCAATGGGAACGCAGAGAGAGAACCGTGGCACCGCTGAAGATATCCCTGAAGAATGTAAAAAACTTTCAAGAATGCTTTCAAAACAGTAACCCAGCAAACACACAAAATCCTCACCTTTCTTACAACTTTACTACAACACTGTGTTTAAGTTATTGTGACAGCACTTGAGAAATAGTGCGATTGATTATATCTATGTTCACTGCAACGGAGAGATGAAATAATTCTGGCAACTTGGGACTATGGAGTGTTTAAACGAAAAAAAAAATATTAATAACGAAAATGTGGAGTACATGTACATTGTTTTTTTTCTTCTACGTGGTGTTGCTGGTTCTCGCGAGAGTTTCGTTTTCGTGTTCTCGTGTTTTTGGACGGCAGCCAGATGAGTCGGCAATTCCCCAGTCGTTTACCTGTGCGTTCACACCGAAAGCGATAATATCGCTCTCCGTCGCTGAGTCGCCAGCATCGCGTCGCGTGGGGGCATGTCCAACAGCACGCCGGCATGCAGCACATGACAGATATGCAAATCACGTTTTTAAAGCAGGACACATTATTTATTTATTTTAATCTATTGATGACAGGACACACGATTATAAAGGAGTGCGTGTATAAAACATAGTGTGTGTATAAAACACATATAGTATATTAACCTAAAGGTTTATGTAATTTTTTTACCCGAAGATCAAACAAGAATTAAAAAAAATAAAAAATCATAACCAATATACTAATTTATTGCAGATGTTTTTTTAACAAATGAACAGTATTCCCTCCAAAAATAAACAATTTGTACTGTAAATAAACAGGGACACATCGTAAAGTGCGGGACATCCAGAGACAGTCACTATCAATCTCTCCTCCATTTTGCAATCGGAACAAATAATCAGTAGGAAGTCAGAGGTGCGGTTTTGGAGGAGGGTGCAAACATACTTTCTGATTGGTAGTCGTCGCCGCGCGTCACTGCTCATTTGCATAAAGTTGAGCCGAGCTCAACTTGTTCGCGTCGCTCGATTTGCTCACTTCGCGCCGCTCATGGTCGCGTCGCGTCCGTCGCTGGGTGTTGCTCACTCTCATTGAAAATGAATGACTTCCGGTCGCCGTGTCGCTCTCGTTGCTTTCGGTGAATGCACAGTAATTCGTGAGCCCGCGTCGCCGATCAATTATGTAGTCAGCCCTTGCTCTCTGATCTCTTTCTTGTGTTTAGGTGTCTCGCCACCAGTGTTGAAAATAACGCCGTTAAAAATAATGGCGTTAGGTAACGGCGTCATTTTGTCAGTAACGGGATAATATAATTAATTACATTTCCTGTCGTTACAATGCCGTTGACGTTACTGGTCATTAAAAGTGGTGCGTTACTATATATTGATATACTAACAGCAGTGTTGCGAATAACGCCGTTAAAAATAATGCCGTTAGGTAACGGCGTCATTTTGTCAGTAACGGGATAATATAATTAATTACTTTTCCTGACGTTACAACGCCATTGACGTTACTGGTCATTAAGTTTACTTCTGTTGTGAACAAACCAGTTGTCTCAGGTTGAGAGAATTTAATTTAATTTGATAGATTTGGGAATAGGGATAGGGAATTGGTCTTGTGACTGGAGGGTCGTGGGTTCGATTCCCAGACCTGAGGCCATGACTGAGGTGCCCTTGAGCAAGGCACCTAACCCCAACTGGGCGCCGGGCTAGGGCTGCCCACCGCTCTGGGCACATGTGCACCACAGCCCCCTAGTAATCACTGGTGTGTGTGTGTGTGTTAACTGCACACCTTTCTGATCTACTCATTTCAACTGACTGTGAAAACTGCTTTTTCAAAAAAAATCCTTATTCATCGGCATAAAACTTTTTAAAACTGTAACGCAAATAGTTACTTTCCCTGGTAACTAGTTACTTTTATTTTAGAGTAATTTAGTTACTAACTCAGTAACTTTTTTGATCAAGTAGTGAGTAACTATAACTGTGACGCGGGGGTGCAGGAAGTATGCGCAGCGTTGGACGGCACGACCTGCAGGAATATAAAGAGCCCGAGTCTGATTAATGACAGGTGTCAGTACTCGGGCGATTGGGAGCGAGGGCGTGACCGGGAGTGAGTGTGTGTGCATGCGCCCTCTGTTGGCGTCCGGGCCGAACCACCGTAACAGAGCCCCCTCCCCCAAGGACCCCTTCAGCCGAACCTTCCGCGGACGGCCTGGACGGCGAGGAGCCGGACGGTGAGGATGCTTCCGATGGAAGGAGGCGACTAAGGAGGGGTTCAACACCTGGGAAGCCGGAACCCATGACCGGTCCTCAGGGCCGTAGCCCTCCCAGTCCACCAAATACTGCAGACCCCTACCCCTGCGCCTGAAATCCAGCAGCCGCCGCACCAGGTACGCTGGACCGTTTACCAGCTGCAGAGGAGGGGGCGGACCGGACCCCGCTTCAGCGCTCAGAGGACCCTCCCGAAAGGGCTTCAGATCAGAGACGTGGAAGGTCCATGACACCCTGCGGTCGCCTGGCAAGCTCAGCCGGAAAGACACAGGATTAATGCGCTTCTGAATCACGTAAGGGCCCGCGTAACGGTCTGCCAGTTTGCCCCGGGGACCCAGCCGGCCGTCGCGGGTAGCCACCCAGATCTTGTCTCCTACCCTGTAGGCAGGAGCCTCGCTCCTCCGGCGATCCGCCTTCGCCTTGAACCGCCTCACCGCCGCTCGCAGCCTGCAATGTGTGTCTGCCCACACACGTTCGCTCCGCTTACACCACTCCTCCACCGCAGGCTGGTCTGAGGAGGCGGCGTTCCAGGGGTACAGCGGAGGCTGTCGCCCCAACACACATTCAAACGGGGTCTTACCAGTGCTTGCCTGCGCTACGGAATTTTGCGCATACTCCGCCCAGGTGAGGAGAGAACACCACGTATCGGGGTATTCGCTGCAGTACGCCCTTAGAAACCTCCCAAGTTCCTGGTTAGCGCGCTCCGCCTGACCGTTGGCTTGCGGGTGGTAACCGGACGTGAGGCTGACAGTGATGTTAAGCTTCGCCAAGAGCTCTCTCCATACCCGCGATGTGAACTGAGGACCTCTGTCCGACACTATGTCCTCCGGCAAGCCGAACTGTCGGAACACCTCTCTGAAGAGCACCTCTGCCGTCTCACAGGCTGTGGGCAGCCCTGGCAGCGATACAAACCGCACCATCTTGGAGAAACGATCGATGACGGTAAGTATGGTCGTCATTCCCTCCGATTCAGGCAGGTCTGTAACGAAGTCAACAGCAATGTGAGTCCAGGGCTGAGTAGGCACAGGCAGGGGTAGCAGCTTACCAGCCGGTGGCGTGCGTGGCACCTTGCTCCGGGCGCACTCCGGGCAGGAGGCTACGTGCTGCAAGATGTCTCTGTGCATCCCGGGCCACCAGTAGCGCGCTCCCAGCACCTGGGAGGTCCGGGTGGATCCGGGGTGACCTGTGCCAAGAGAGGTGTAGGCCCAGCTGATGAGAGGTGTACGCTGAGCTGACGGGACGTACCTAAGGTGAGGAGGACACCGGGGATGCGGGTTAGCGGCACTGATGGCTCTGTTGATCTCCCAATCCACGGCGTTGAGGAAGCAGTCCGCCGACAGGATCGGCTCCTCCTCCGGGGATTCCTGGCTCTCCGGGAACGATCGAGAGAGGGCATCTGCACGTCCGTTCTTGGCACCGGGGCGGTAGGTGACCTGGAAGCGAAACCTGGAGAAGAACAGAGACCAGTGTGCCTGCCGCGCATTCATCCTCCTGGTCGTTTTGAGGTACTCCAGGTTCTTGTGATCCGTAACGACGGTAAACGGGTGTTTCGCTCCCTCTAGCCAATGCCTCCACTCCTCCAAGGCTAGCTTCATGGCTAGTAGTTCGCGGTCACCTACCCCATAGTTCCGTTCCGCCTGGCTTAACTTCTTGGAAAAGAAGGCTAACGGTTTCGGTGAGCTGTGCTTCCTAAAGCGCTGTGATAGTACGGCTCCCACTCCCGCGTCCGAAGCGTCCACCTCCACTATGAACGGCTTATTCGGGTCTGGTTGGTGTAATACGGGATTGGGAGGTTGCTGCGCTAACTAGAGGAAGCGAATGCCTGTTTTAGCTCCCCGAACGCTTTCTCCGCCTCGGCACTCCACTGCAACCTCTTGGATCCCCCGCGCAGCAGATCGGTGAGAGGCTTTGCTATGCGGCTGTATGAACGGATGAATTGCCGGTAAAAATTTGCGAAGCCCAGAAACTGCTGGAGCTCGCGTCTTGTGTGAGGCGGATTCCATCCCATCACAGCCTCCACCTTGCGTGTTTGCATGTGCACGGAGCCCGGCCTAATGATGTAACCTAGGAATCTCACCTCTGTGAGATGAAACTCGCACTTCTCGAGCTTGCAATAGAGCCTATTGCGCAAGAGAGTGCCCAGGACAGCATGCACGTCATGCACATGTTGGTCCAGGGATGGTGAATAGATGAGGATGTCATCGATGTAAACGACGACACATCTGTTCAGGTGTTCCCTAAGGACCTCATTGATAAACACCTGGAAAAACGACGGTGCCGAAGCCAAGCCGTAAGGCAAGACCCGGTACTCATAGTGCCCAGTGGGCGTACTGAACGCCGTCTTCCACTCATCCCCCTCACGGATGCAGATGAGATTATAGGCGCTGCGCAGATCGAGCTTGGTGAATATCCTCGCTGCCCTCAACTGCTCCAGTGCCGACGGCATGAGCGGAAGCGGGTAGGAGTAGTTCACCAAGAGGGAATTGAGTCCTTGGTAATCTACGCAAGGTCTCAGCCCACCGTCCTTCTTTACGAAGAAGACGCTGGCTGAGGCAGGTGAGGTGGACGGAGTGATGTAGCCCTGCGCCAAAGCCTCCCTAACATACTGAGCCATGACCTTATCCTCCTCCTGTGAGAGTGGATAGATTCTGCCTTTAGGTGGAACAGCGCCCTCCTTGAGGGTGATGATGCAGTCCCATGGGCGATGCGGAGGAAGCCGGGCTGCCTTGGTAGCGCTGAATACCTCCGCTAGGTGGCGGTATTGGCTAGGGATCGCTTGAGAGGGGGCTATATTGGGGCTATATTGGGGCTCATGGTGGTCATGAGACGTGCTGGAGCTCGACGGGACGCTCGACTGTGAGGGGTGGACCAACGCAAAACACGGCCTGATGACCAACGTATAAGGGGATTGTGGAGACGCAACCATGGAAGCCCTAGAGTGATCGTGTAACGCAGGTTGGACAGTACATAAAACGAAATGTGTTCAGTGTGGCCCTGTACCGTGAGGCGGATGTTAGAAGTGCGATGACGTATTACGCCCTCACCCACTGGCCGGCCGTCCAGCGCCTGCATGTGCCTCGGTTTCTCCAATTCCCTCAGGGGCACCCGCAGCCGTTCCGCCAGACCCCGCTCCATTATATTGCACGACGCTCCTGAATCGACAAGGGCAAAAACCCCCACGGAACACCCCATATAAGATGCCGTTGCAGAGATGGTAAGCAAATTTCCAGTCAAGGAGTTACTCACCCGAGCTCTGCCACCGCCCGGGCGAGCAGTGTCCCTGGCTGCGGTTGTTTCTCCCAGCTGCATCGGCTCCGGGCCCTCTCTAGCCGCAGGTGCAGCAGGGGCGCTAGGCATGGGACCGACTGATGGGCGGTTTCCTCTCTCCAGCAATAGGCAGTCATACGTCACGGCCAGACGAACCACCTGGTTGAAGGAGAGTCCCTCCTGGCGGCAGGCCAACTCGGCCCGCAGCTCCGGCTTTAGGCTGGCCAAAAAGACGTCCACCAACGCCGTGTCGTTCCTTCCGGAGCCTGCTGCTAGGGTTCTAAAGTCCAAGGCATGCTCCACCACTGGTCGCGTGCCCTGATGCATACGCAGGAGGCTCTGTGCACACGCCCTCCCTTGTCTTGGGTGATTGAACACCTCTTTCAGTTCTGCGATGAAACCGCTGTAAGAGGATAGCAGGGGCGACTCGCTCTTCACCAGCGCCGACCCCCACTCCAGTGCCTTGGAGCGAGAAGCACTCGCCTGGGTAAGGCTCTGCAAGCAACTGGACATCGCCTGCACTAGGTCCTTCAGCTCTTGTATGTCCTGTTGCTGTTTTCCTATGGTCCTGCCTTGCATGGCTAGGACCTCCAGTGGGGACGGTTCTTCTGCTCCAGCTGCCACAGGCTGCGCATTCTGTGATGCGGGGTTAGAGGCAGCAGGAGGCAGAGGTTGAGCATCTAACGTTTTATTCTCCATTATAAACAGAAATACTCAGGCCACTGGGCGGTACAAAACAACAGGCAATAAGGAATACAGAAAGCAAAGAAAAGGCTGTGTAGCGACGTCGGGCAGGAACAGTGTTGCAGCAGTCTTTTCCCACGAAGCGTTCCCAACACTGCTCGCCACCTTATGCTCTCTCTCATCTCTCTTGCTTTTCTACTACTTATTCCAGTAACTATCTGCTGTGCTGCTTACTAGCCTACCTCAAGTTTCCCCCTGCTTTATCTCTTCCTATCCATTCTTCGTTTTATTTTGGGAAGGGTTTTTGTTTTGTCGCGGCATCTGCCTGCTGCCAGTTACTTCCCCTGGTGTCCTAAGTTTCATTTTCTCATGTTGAGGTTTCTCCACGTCTTTTCTGTTGCATTTTTCTCCCGTATGTTTGCGGTCGAGTTTTTCTACGTGTTGAGTTTATTCCCCATCTCAGACAACGACGAGCACAAGACACTGCGCAAACACAAATTAAGTAGACAAACCACATAAGTCCCACGTGATTATGAGACGAACCACAGGTGAGACGGATGATCACAAGACATAACCGCACCCACGGAGATACACAAACGCAGACTAGGAGACGTAGACGACGTAAACACACGCCCAAAAGGGAGGGGCCGGGTCCTCAATGTGACAGGAATCCTGTGCGCATTATGTTTTATTTTGAGTTGTGACATCCTGTGGGCATTTTATTGTGAATATTGGGATCCTGTGGGCACTGTATTTTGAATAGTTGGATCCTGTGAGCACTTACTTTTAAATTGTGGAATCCTGTTGCATTTTAGTTTGATTTGTGGTATCTTGTGTGCATTTAATTTTGTGTGCATTTTGTTTTTTGAATAATTTGTAATTTAAATTTCTTTATTCTTATCATAATGTTGTCCATTGGACTGAAAATTGTTTGCTCTTTATGGTACAGGTTGTGACTGTCCTTGTGCTGTGAGGAAGTATGTTCCTTAGCCCAGCTGATCTTTTGCAAGTGTGGATGTGCACTTAAATATGCTTTGAAATCAATTAAAACAACTTGTGCTGAATTTGGTTCATGATTCATCCTTTTTTGCATTAAATAACTGAAAGTAACTATGTAACTTTGTACTTTTACTCAAGTAAATTTTGAGATGGGTAATTTTACTTTTACTCTGAGTAGAATTTACTTTTACTCAATTACAATTTTTCAGTACTCTTTCCACCTCTGCTCGTTACTGAAAAAAGTGGTAAGATTACAGTAACGCGTTACTGACCACTGTCTATAACTGTATGTTTGGTTTCTGGAAAATGCTGTGCTACTGTAGATTTCAAAGTCCTGAATATGGAATATCCATGCTTAGTGATGTGTGTTATAATTGGGTGTGAAATTTTCTCAATGTAGTGAAAACCACAGGGTCACAAAGGGAGATACATGACATGAGTAGAATTGCATTATAGTGCTTGGCCCTCTCCTGTGGTCAAGACAGTGCAATGATAAAGACCAAATGGGTTCACCATTCTTTGTACTGAAGCTTATGTTCTGCATGTACCAATATGTCATGGAAATTTGTAACCCTAGGATAATAAAATAGAGGAACATTTTTAAAAATAATTTTATTAAACATAATTTAATCATTTATTTTTAATATTTTTGAATATATTTTAATTTCACCATATTTTAAAATATGTTTTATATATTTGTTGTGAACCAGATGTAAAAACCAGATGACAATGAAAATTAATGCTGACTGGATCAGGGATAAAAACCTATTTGGCCCAATAGCGACCTATATGCCAATGAATTTGCTGACCAGGGAAGCAGACACACAAGGGCTTGGGCTGAGCAGGACCAGAGAGTGTCTATAGGGGCAATACAAGGGGAGGAGAAATTGATTTTGAAGTGTAACCTCAGGGACCAGCAGGGTCAGATGTAATCCTGTGTGACAGAGTTGTGGATTGGCACTGGCAGGGATAGTGGTATGATGAAGATTGCCATGAACAGCATCTGGGACAGGCCAGGAGCTTGAGATCTGAACCGGGCTAACACGTGAATGAGCAGCAGGACACAGAGGACACAGAGGACACCCTGACAACACCATACACTGGCAGCTGGGGTTTGGACACCTGGGCTAGAAACCAGCAATGGAGTATCGACTGCTGTGTCACCATGTTACTCCGAGTGTGTTATATCTAAAAGAGTTTACAAAGTTCAAATATAGGAGCATTTTGAGGAGATGGAAGGAAAGATCTTAGCATGTCCATGTGATGTTTTTTATGGCTTCAGACAGCCAATTCTGTGAACTTGCTCCATCGGACTTTTCATATGATTTGCATGCTACAGTAAAACAAGGGGTATCAGAGATGAGTCCAAGTGTAATGGGTGTCTTGTTTTGCGAGCAACGATCCAATTCCAGATGGCAAAGACTGAGCATTATGTTTTTTGGTGGCAAAGTTGCAAAAGGAGAGAAATAAATTATCCTTCAAGTATTTCATCAAGATCTGAAAATCAAGAAGAAACGAGTGAAGGTTATTTGGAAACATCGGCCTGTGGCTGCTGAACTATTCTGGCTAGCAGTATCCACTTTAGTGATGCCTGTTTTGAAAACTTTATTGGTCTAAGATTGGTTTTGCCACAAAACTACTGAAATCTGGTGCTGTTTCATTCATTATTAGTGGGGACATTTCCAGTATAAACCATGTTGGAAAAACCAGTATGCTTATTTTTATTGTGTTTTATCTGATGACTGTGAACAAATCCACAGTGTGCTAGATTATGTTAAACAATGGCCGCCTGCTAAGTTACTCAACATAACAAATAATAACAGGAGCTTCTTTCTGGCTTGGGGATGCCGATGAAGGTTCGGATAAATGTTGACATATCGTTTGTCAGATAGCTAAGATACTGAATTATATGCTGGTTGTATTCATTACCATAACTGACAGAACACTTCACGTGACTTTAAGTTTCTCACAGAGAAAGCATGTCATGATAAATGTCACCCCAGCTGCTACTATTAGCAAGATAAGGTTAGCTAATTCAAGAGCTTATAACATGTGTCAAAAAAGCTGCTTTCTGGAAAAAGGCCAGAAGGCAAATGTTATGATCTGTGGTCAGAAAGAAGCCTCATAAAAGTTTGCTTGGTTGGAATTTTTTTTTCAACCAGGAGTTTTGTTATTCTATTAAAATGTACATATCCCTAGCTAATTTTCTTGCCAGAGCTGGTGAGTTACCAACATGTTTCTAATATTGCACAGAATACCTAAAAAACAGTGCAATAAATTATATTATATTATGTCACATAAACCTACACAAAACCCTTTAAAACACACTCTTCTTCTTCTGAGACAGTTTCCAGTTCAACCATGTATGGTTCACTCCAATATATACACGCCATTGTGTAATGTAGAGCAGCTAGCAGGAGAGAAAACAGTGGTTTACATGTTTTATGAAGAGAGCCAAAGGTGAGCAGATACATTTGCATATTTCTAGATCTTACTAAATGACAGGAAAGGTATAGGGTTACATCTCAGCCACCTTCAGGGTATTCCTTTTTTTTTGGAAATAACTTCTAAATAAGTCATTTTGATTAACAGAGATGAGCTTTTCAGGCTTTAATCAATGACAGATGAGGGTCTTTACAACCACACCAACTTAAACTTCTACAAGAGCGTGTTACACTTCAGAAGACCTTAACTCAAACTATGACCGGCAGCCGTGATTTTGCAGTTAACCCCAAGCCCACGTCCACCTCAGACAGCACTGCCTTGTTCCCAAGTGTGTTCCCATCACTGTTTATGTTCTTGTTATGTTTCCTCACTTTTCCTCATTTAACTGTTATACTATACAATACTTCTTAATTTACTATTATACTATACGTGTCACTATACTATATTTCAGTTTACTATTAAACTATACTATACTTCTGATTATTCTACACTTCTGACTTCATACTACTGTCTTTATATCTTCAGTGATGTTTAGAATATGTGCCGCTGTAACTCACTTTCACGTTTTCTACAAATGAACAAAATAAACCAACTGTCTAATTAAGCCAAGCCCAATCCACTAAGTACAGCAGGACCACTTCTGTTTTCCCAGGCCAGGTATTTGAAAGCTGTCGTCCTGATACCCATCTTGCTTATTGTCAGGGAAAACCAATGATCAAATGGGATTTGCTGGGGAATAACACCAGATGTGCCAAACAAAAAGCCATTTTATGATGAGCGACTTTTGCACGGCCATACTGCATTAACTCAAGGTGTCTGCGGTGAGAGAGAGTGGCATTCATTTGTGTCCACAAACATAGAGAAATGTTACATTCATACACACATCTAGTCTGTGCCTTCTCAGGGGCTAATTAACTTCCCTGCTAATTACAAACCAAAACACATTCAGTCTTGAACAGAATCCTCCCAAGTAAATCACGTGATCTGAATATTAACACATTACAGCTAAATGTTGACTCTATCTTCACACATTACACATCACACAACTTAATTGTTAGACACTCGTTATTTATTTGGTAATGTAAATAAGACACACACACTTTTAAAAACATGGAATGATTAGCACCTCTCAGTCTGTTTGTTAAATCCTGAGAATTGTCCAAATGATTGTTGGTGAATCGTTAGTGTTTCTTCAATGAGGAGTGCAGTCTGCAGTCATGTTTCCTGACTGAAGATCACAACAATAATCAGAATGTGACCATTAGATTGGAGCAATCGAGAACGGCAAAGGAACATCTTAAATGGATCGTTAAACTTTTACTTAAAGGAATAAAAATAGGAGAATTTTCCTTATTCGTGAAATGATGGTGCGTATTGCACTTTAACATTTAAGCAGGATGTGAGTCTGTGGTGTGTCATTTGAACTCTGCTGAACTAAATGCCACTGAAATGTTACTGTCTAGTGGTTAAAAAGGTTCCTCTGACACCAATTCTTGATGGGACGTCTCGTTTGATATAAAAATGAATCTGCATCTAGAATATTTCTTGGATAATTATATTGGAGGTAAATAAATGTGCCTACTGATATTTACAAAGAGTATACTACACTGTTTGTTTGTTTGTTTAGCTTCTTTTGGAACATTTCATATAGATATACATATACATATATATGTGTGTATACATTAAATATATTCATTTTGAATAAAGATTGCAGTATTGACAAGTGGCTCGCACTGGTGAAATAGCCAGTCATAGCCATGCTGTTTTCATGCAAGACGTGTGGAACATCACATAGGCCCTCAATCAGTGTAAAGGGATAAGAGAGGAGATGGCATGTGTCACTCCTGACTCCTGTTAACCCTGGGGATCAGTTGGCTCAGAGTCGCCCCAAAACACATCACCAGTTTTATGGCATTCTGTGATTGTTCCCTCATGACAAACACATCTAATCTGATCTTTGGACTGCAGGGTGTGCTGCCCATTTGAAAATACATATTCCAAAATTTAGCTATTGACGCATGCCAAGCTGATTCAGAATAACAAGAGTTTAGCAGCATTTGTTTCCCATGGGGTCGTGATGTAGAACATGGTGTCCTGAAGAGAGGACAATCAGGACAGTGAGAACAAGGTCAGCCGTGGAGACAGGACTTAAGAACCTTACATGATCCAATGTCATCCACCCTACAAATCAGCTTATGGAGCAGTGAGACCAGTGGTGGGGGAAACTGCTTCTAGACCAAGAGTAAAAATGGCTTACTGATTCATGAATATGGCTGATTGTTATTCAAGATGGCTTTGAATGTTGGATTTCTGTATTATTCAAAAGGCATTGTAAACATCTAAACTTATTAATCAATTCTATGCACCATATCATCAGGTAAATTATATATATTTTTTGCATTTTTCTCTATTATTTGTGAAGAACATAAAAAGCATGTGTTTCACTTCAACATTGACAGGGATGCTGGGATTGCAACATGTGAAAGGGACAAAAATCATTCAACATCATGCATGAGGTTTTCAATTCAAAAGACTCGTGCTGCTTTTTATAATATTAGAGAAAAACATAAGCAGATACTTAGAAAATGCTCTACATTGACAATCTAAGCCAGGAACACCGATTTTGTCATTTCTCTGTATGAAATACTGTTTATAGGGATGGTCATGGTAGGATGCTTTATGTGAAAGAGCCGTGTGGAAGCACTCATGGTCTCCAAGGGATTCTTCTCCCAAAGCCAGAGGAAGCTTTGGTCTGGCTCTCCTTCTCTCCCCTTGGATCTCACGGGACACGTTGGTGTCTGTTATCACCAGTAACGATGCTAAATGGTCCTCTGCTTTTGCATTGCTCTCCTTCCACAATCACAGACTTAGCAACCGAAGAGAACTAGAAAACAGCGGAATACAATACAAAACACAAGTCCCTGTCAATCAAACACCCTATTTATAAGCTGTTAACACAAACACCATAATCACCCTCAGCTCCTGCCCGTGCTAGCATACATAAACAAATAAACACATTATCACATTAAAATGCAATGAAAACTGGTTAGGGATGAGACTATTAAACTGATGTAAACAATTCTGCAGCATTTGTTTGAGAGAATCCAGCCACAGTGAGGTCTCGTTCGGGCTCCTCCGTGGATTTGTGTGCTTGAGTGTTTAGCGAAGCGTGGTGTTTGTGTGCCGTGACGGAGGATGGAGACCTCCCTGGTCCAGGTTATCAGGACCAACCATGGGAGAGAAAGGGATCATGGCAGAGTATGAGAGAACATTAGCAGCCAGTAATCCCTCCATGCCAGAAGAGGGCTTTCCCTGCAAGCGTGCGCTAAAGCTCAGCTCACGGATCTCTGGCACGGGCTGAATGCTTCGCTCGGTGGCAGATCATGGCTCAGTCTGTCCTGCAGCTCAGCCACAGCTGGACCGAACACTCCACAACAGTCTCGAGCAGATGGTGCTTGTTGGATCAAGTCAATCATATACATCAATTTTCATCAAAGTGAGGAATAGAACCTAAGGGCTCTGAGACCCTTAGAATCTGTCAGACTAGTAGCAAGTAACATTTCATAAATACAAATAACAAAATAAAAATAAAGAATGTATATAATGATAAAGAATATATAAAACTACAGTTGTCAATATAGATTTCTGTTTTAGTAAGTCTTACATTTACACAAAATGGCTGGGTTGTATTATTCATAACCATTCCTTAGCCTGTGAAGTCCTTCTGAATGTGTCTATGCTTTAGTGCATTTTTAAGGCTGACTTCAGAGAAATCCTGGCAGCCCGTAATCCATGTGAACTGGCACTTTTGTGGTGGTCACATAATAAGTGACTTCCTCACTGTATGCCTGAACTTCAGGTCTGTGTGATCCTATCAGATGCTCTGTGGATGAACACACACAGAGTACTTCATATCTGAGCATTCACCTTGTTATTTCCTCTGACAGCATGGGCCAGCATTGTTCTACTAGCCAGGCATTGAAATTGAACCTTCTCTATTTCATAAATGCCACAGCCCAGATAAAAGCACGTTTGCGTCCAAATTTCCTTTAGGCATGCTCGAGACGTGGCTTGGCCTTGTAATGGACTAATGCCAGTGGTCATACACGATGTCTCCAGCTACTGTGCCATTTGTCTCTATAAACGCAGAGACACTCTATTTGAATTTTAATTACAAGTCATGAAATTGTAAAGGGCATTGTGACAATTTCTGACCAATTATTCTGATGAAAATAATGCTTGGATCCACTCAATATAATCTCAGAAATGGATTTCAACATATTTGTCAACCTTTCATCATTTTATGCTATAATTTCCTTACGTATATAAAAAAAACCTTAAAACATTATCAGTAATGATTTTGCTTGATAAAAAAATACCTGTCTATTATGTATTCTTGCATGCTGAATCCAAATATGTTCTCAGAATTTCTCTATAGACTTGTGTAGGCTTTGTTCCCGTATCCTTGCATGCCATATTGTATGGTATGATAAAAGCTGTGCCATGGTGAGTGGAGATCCCTCTATGTGAACAGATTACTGCTGGAGAGGCTACTGAGGCTGGGCACAGGCAGAACTCAGACATTATACAAATACATCTACATACACTTTACATACATATACTTTAAATATATCTATATACACTTTAATCGCAATACCTGCCTTGTTTAGGAAAAAGACCTATACAATTAATGTCAACTTTAATAGCTCTGTGAAAAAAGGAAACATGATAGAAAAATTCTAAACCTCATTTTAATCAATTCAGTACAAGTACAGCAAAAGTACTATAATTCAAAGTTTGCTGTCCAGTGAATGGGCAATAACTTCTTTGTTGGGGAGATGTTGTGATTGTGATGCATGTTGGAACAGCCGTGACTGCATTCTCCCCCGTGCCGGGGTTACTGTGGCACTGTGCAGCTTCTCTGACCTAGGCACAACTGTTCAACCTGCACAAACACCAATGTGCAGTTTTCTACTGATGATCATAGCTCAAGGATTCTATTCAGACTCCACATGCACCAGGACCGAGCCAGTGTGTGTGCATTATGTAGACAAAGCTCTTTATGGCTATGAATACATTAGCGGTGTGCTAATGGCATCATTAGCATGGTTAGATCGAGCAACCTTGTCATTCAAGCATCTGAGCATAGAATGGATAATGAGTAGACTGTTGGAGAGGATGTAATGCACACTGATTTCAGTTTGCAGTTTCTGACCAGCAATAGAAATCAATAAAATTTGTGATTTTTATTTTTTTCTGAACGAAGTCAGATACTGACATTTAATGATAGCATACCACAAGATAAGCTCCAGTGTGATATGAGAGTCACATGATCTTATTCAACAGCTATATTTACTCCAGACTCCATAGAGTAAAGATCATGTTGGATAGCAGTTGGATATGGTGATCATTTTTTGATATATAGTAATCTTACTGAATATTTTGTATAGGCTTTCATTTATTTACTTTCTTACACATCTATCTTTTCATACATCACTTTGTCTGTCTGTATATTATATTTATTTATATACTAATTTATTTATTATTTTATGTGACTGGTATCAAAAGGCCCCACTATGAAAGAGACTTGAAAGCCTGAAGTCTCGCTCCGTGCTTAAATAAAGGTTATCCATCCATCTATCTATCTCAGCTTCAAATGTCAAGTAAATCCATGTATTATTGAGAAGGCTGAACATCTTAAGTGTTTTATAGTTTATTACTTCACCTCTGTAACAAGCTGTTCCACTACACTGGCCTTCACAATGGATGATACACACTCCTCTTTTCAAGTCTGCCTCTCGAGCCTTTCCCATATAGGCTACACATCATAATTCAGTCAATGCCTTTTATGTACAAATTCTTAACTATCTGAGGCTGCCATGTCCAGAGAGTGAAGCTAACCTGATATATTTTCCATACTCTAGATGCCTTGTTTTATGTGAAAGGTGATCGGTTGTTGACACTGCTACTAGTAGATGAACAAATGAGCATTCAAATACATTTTAATGAACAATATCATTTCAGCCAAGCTCAAGAGTGTCAAATTGATATCACAAAAAAGATTGTCATGATGGGTTGAAAATTGAGAGTTATTGTTTTATTTGAATATCCAGTCACTAAAAACATGCTAGTCTCATAGATAAACATCCATAACTCTATTACCTGCATGTGCCTGTCCAGGGAAGTCAAAGCAACAAGTCCAGACTTGTGTCCAGGTCTCTAGGTTTAAGACTAATGTTCAGTAAACATCCTCTCAGGTTTTAGTGATTCAATATAATTCTGCAGATTTAGGTTGTTATGGTCAGGGACCATATACGGCTAATGTTGTAGTCATAATGGATGTCTGCTAATGCTGATGCACCATATGAATATAACATGCTCACATCTAAAGGGATTAAGCTGTTTATTTTTCAGTATTTTGGCACGCCTATTTGCTCTTTAATCAAGAGGACGAAAGGTCCTGAAGCTCTTTGTCCTGCTTTTCAGTGCACCAACTTACTAAATAAAAGTGTGTTAGCTTTGCTATGGTGTACAGAATAATGGGGGGGGGGGGGGGGGGGGGGTAATTCAACACAAAAGGATTGTGAAAACAAAAAAGAAAAAAGCAAATACAACACCAAAGAATATGAACACCACAAAACCATTCACAGCCAGTAGACTTCAGAGCCCTCCAGGTCCAAACCCAATCATCTCCTGCCTTTTAGAAGCAGCACACCGGCATGGTAAACTGCACACTCTGCGACCGTTAACACAATACGCAGAAGAAAGAGGTAGACCCTCTGTCTTTCATCCTGACAAATGAACTCAAATTGGTGCGCCGCAGGAATGGGGACTGCAGCTCTTGCCCACCTCCACTTGATTCTGCGTCCACATTTCATCTCTTTCATTAGTAATGTCCCGTGGGAAGAGCAGCCCAGCCTACAGGATTTAATTGGGCACCCTCTCTTCAGTCAGAATGGGCTGGATTGACAGTCACTAGCCTGGCACAGACTTCAGTGCACTGTGATACTCTGGAACCCATATTAACTTGCTGGGGACTGTGGAGAGAAAATGTACTTTATGGCATTTTTGGGGTTCCTAGTCTTTCCCATTTAGCATATGGCCTGTCAGGAGGGAATGAGAGTGACAGCTTAATTTCATGATTTAAAGGACAAAGAGGAGTGTGGGTACGGGCTGCGTGGTTGTTCCCTCCTGTAAAAAATAGAGCAGAGGACACCAAGAATGGATAGTTCCAAACATCCAGATAAAAACTTTGCACATTTCAGAATCAGCTACTGCTTAATGTTTGAGGACATATCGCTATTATCATAAATGCTCCTGGAGGAAACCGATCATTTTAAATAGCTGCTATTCTGTTTGTTTGTTTTCATGTGTCACCTTGTGGAAGCAGAAAGGGTTTGCACCTCATTCCTCTCCAGCATGGCTCTTTAGGATTATCTGAGAAACACAGCTGCTCCCAAATCACAGCAAACGATGAATCGGAGATGTTCTTGGTGCAATGTCAACAGTGAGCAATGCGCCGTATGATATGCCATACAACGTTACTGGGTGGTGGTAGTGCAGTTGTACTGAATATTAAAAAGACTTAAATGCTTAGAGTTTGTTGTTGGGAAATGGTGTGCTGTCGATACAGAAGGAACTTATTTCATCAGGAGGTTATCCTGTGTTATGATTACTTAAAACTAAGGGCACAATGGTGTCACATAAACACAAATATATTTGTGCGCATCTCTTCAGCTGCCTTAAGCATATCATTTGTTGATGATTTTTCTTGGCTAAGGTGCTGATATTGCTGGTTCCTTTCAGTGTTTTGGAGATAGCAGTACCCAAGAACTCGAGTGATTCCATTTGAGTGACATCGAAAGTCACTAATTGCTAGAAGCAAGGAGCTAGCAGCATTCTTGCACTGCTCAATTACCACGTCCACCGTTTTGTTGGTAGTGCACTTCAGGTTGTTGTTCACACACCATGGCCCAAGGCCCGAGACCTCCCTCTAGGAGTGGGATTCATCATTATTGATAATGAGGCCTACCACAGTGGTGACGTCTGTGAATTTGATGACTTTAACAGACTGGTTGCCAGAGACACAATCATTAGTGTCCGAGGAATAAGATGGGGAGAAGCTAGGCCTGCAGAGCCCCCGTGTGAGCTGCAAGTGTGATCTGCATGGCCCAGTCTGACGCCTGACCTCATGTTGGTGTGCAACTTTGTACATGAACATTGGCAAATTAAGGTGATGCTGATGAGAATGACAAATTGGTTTGGTATTGCTGCTTCCTTCTCCTACTGCTGGTTATAAAGTCTACTGCTGATTGTAAAAAAGTCACACAGAAGTAAACTACAGCCATCACAGGGAATGTTGAGAGCAGCAGAATTTACTAGTGCCAGCAAGTGGTTATACGTAGAGATATATGCACTTTGTACCTCAGCCCCTCGTAATCATTTCAAGCACCCATATCGAAAAGCTATACGCTCATATAAGTGGTAGTTGGGATATTCTGCCCTGATACCACCACATGGACATGAACTCAAGTATTTAGTGGAGTTTATTGTTTCAACAGGTTGATCAAGTTCTCTGTGCCTGACCTTACTCCAGAGGCCAGATTCAAGTCCTGTTTCACCCCCACACACCAAGCACGATCACTCAAATGTGATTTGGAACTCGTTTTGAGTTGGCAGCGCAGGTGTAATGATGCTTGACAGCATGGCCACTCGCCTCTCTGACCCCTGCTGTGCGTCCACAGCTCTCCTTGTGTCTCTGATCTGCCATCACTTCTGAGTGAGCATCGCTCAGCTCTCACGGGCCGCTGGTGTTCATGACGGATCGTCTGCTAGGTTAGAGGGAGCCAGCAACAATGAAAATACTCAAGTTGTGTTTGATTGGGGTCGTAACCATTGTCAAATTGTGGGATTTGATCAGTGAAATTGCTCCGGGACACTTTGAAAATAATCCTGGATTTGCCATTCAACAGTAAACAGGAGTGAGCAGATGACCCTACAGGGGCTTTTCCAACATAAGCAGGTCCTGTTATATCTTCTCCACATTTTCTTCATGCTTGTCTCAAATGTAGCTTCTTGCTTCTACAGGTTTTGTTAGCTTTCAAGTGCATTAGTCTGCATCAGCACACTTCCCAAGAAACAACTACATACCCAATTGTTCAATTACTTGGGATCCCCTAAAATGGGAGAACGCTAAACAAAATCAATTGTTGAAAGTTCCAGTGATTTAAACATATGTGCTTTTATATGAATGCTGACAGTGAGCATTTTCACTGCTTTTCAGATATAAGTAATTCGTCAAATGTGTATTTTCTTACTTGGACTGTAATGTATAACAACATAGTAGCACAACCATTAATGCAGTATAGCACAGTAATGCAGTATAGGACAGTAACGCAATATAGCACATTAATGCACTATAGCACAGGAATGCGCAATACTGCAAGTCAGTTTGAAAAATGTAGACACCTGAACCACCTAAATTTAGTAATAAAAGGTCAATGAAGGTTAATCATAGAGCCATGGTAAAAAATGTTGAATCTATGTTTTAAATAGATATAACCATATGGGCATTGCCATTATTTTAATTACCATTATGATCATGCCACTACCAAATATGTCTGCTAATGATGACCAGTGAACAGCAGGGGGCCCAAGAGGCCTATTGACCCTGAGGCCAGACGAGTTTAACCAATGACAAGTTGTCTCTTGGGGTATATTTAAATGGAGACCCGTTTCTTTTCTCTGTGTTTATCCCCATTTCCTGTGATTAGATGAAATGAAAGGTGTCGACATTTGTTTCTCCACCTGCAATAAGGTTCTCCCCTTTTCCCGTCTTGCAGGTTAAAATGTCCATCATTTTGGAATTGCATGAGGCAGGAGCTTAAGGAGACATGGGATGCATCCAATCAGGCCTCCATCACCATGTTTGTATCGCCAGCATCTTGTGGAGTGGGTTCATTGCACCAAGACTGTGAAGATGCAATAGTAGAATACCCCTACGAGCCTGGCATTCTTTAAATAAGCTGCATTTGATTTTACCTGTTGTTTTCTCATTTAAAAAAAGATAAAAACAGAACATAAAACAATGCACTAAGCCATTTACTATATTGCAGTGTGGAGGTAGATGGCTGTTGTGAATAGATACACGATATATGACAGCTCGTGATATGATCACATCACCACAAAAACCTGGACAGGCTCTCGGCTTTTTACAGCATCCAAACACAGCCATCCACACTGATATCAACCAATTCAGGCCCACATCTGATTTCCTCTTTCACGTTGCGAATCATGAGGCAGCATGACACCATCTCACCTCTGCCCAGCTTTCACACCCAAGCATCTGCGAGTGAACAGAGCAGGCACTGGGCCGTCTCCGGAGGTGTAATCTCATTGCTGGGAGGGGCGGCTGTAGTGTATTCTAATTGATGAATCTGAGCAGGTCCTCCGTCCTGCCGTGGAGTGATAATTGGGCCGGGGAGCTGCTGACAGGCCAGTGTTACGGTCAGGGCGAAGGGACACAGAAATAACAGGCCACTACAGAAAGGATGTATTTGTGCTGAAAAAGCAGGAGGGGCCAACGGTGAAGGAGATACTGTGCTGTTTTTATCATCCTCTTCATCACTGTGATCCTCACAAGCTTTAAGGCACCAGAGAGAATGAAAAACTTCTGGCAAATTTCCTAAATTCAACAAGCAAAACAGCACAGCACTCAAAAACTGTACTAATAAATACAATCTTGACTCATGAGTATTTGGAGCGAGTTGAATGGAATTTATTGTTTCCTACGCTTTGCCGTGTGTTATATTTGCAAAATGACACATTATAGGCTATTTCCAGAATAATTTTCTGTATGAAAAAATAAAAATAAAGTCTTAATAGAGAATTTAAAAACGAAAAACAAACTAATTCTGAAAATTATTCTCAAAGGTTTTTACATATACCGTATGTGTGACGGGCGGGGTGAGCAACTAAAAAGGAAGCGATCACACCAAGTCTCAGGGAAAAAGGATGGTTTAATAGAAAGTGTGCAAACCAAAACCCGTGCAATAGATCCAAATTAAGGATATAATGACCAGCGGTCAACTGGTACAAAGACAAGACATATATAGGCAAACAAACGACCCTCAGGTGAGACGGATCATGGGCTCCGCCCACCTGAGGGACGCACACAACGTCACAAAACAACAACAACAACAGCCGCTGTGGACGGAGGCGACCGGTAGGGGGCCGCCTCACCGTGACAGTATGTAGGTAAAAAAAAAAAAAACAAAGTTGCGGAGCGGTATTTTTCAAACATGGATTCTCCAATGTTAGAGCCTTACTATGAGGTAATCCAAAGTGAGGATTTAGAACAACAGGTCCTTGAAATGCCTACTGTTACCTTTTAAGATGTCAATACACTATATATACACAATACACAAAAAGTACTGTTTTTAATGACCCTTTTATATAAAATGTATATAAAATGATAACCAGGATCATCATAATTCAGTAGCAAAGAACTCATGCAGCACTGGATAAGCATTGGGAATGGTAAAGGTGCAAAATATGGCAGTGGGCCTGTCCCTTGGGCTGGGAACCTAATGCACTGTGACATGTGATGTGGGAGGTTTACTTCATTTGTACTTCTTGAGAAAAGTAGACATGTCACACTTCCTCATTCTTGCAAGAAACCTCGAAATGTAATTCGAAATCTAAAATTCTAATGAGTATTTTTTTTTCTTAAAATAAGTTGTTCATGTATATTAACTTTTAAAATATAACAGTAAAATAACTGATACCTATCTACATGACCAGATAGTTTTGCAGTCAACTGCCGACTTAAATAGGCTAATAAAGTTTGCTCAAAATCCTCACAAGATAGGCTAAACTTTATGCAGTCTTCATAACTCTCATAACTCTCTGGTTTCCTCTAAATAGAATGAAGCTGTACTGCTCCATACTGCTGCAGCGGATACTCCACAAAAGCATTCTCAGTACTCACAAATGGGAAATCTAAAATAGGTATTTTAAAAGTAGAAATTAAAATTATTTTCTATTCTTACTACCGATTTTCATGCGTTTTTTTGTTTTATTAATAAATGACATAATGACATGAAGTTGGATTAAGAAAATGTGTCTTTCCATTTCCCAATACCTCATTAACAAACAAAAACGCTTTGGATAGCACGTACATGGAACATAAAGGTCAGATTAAAGTTCTCCCATTTGCCCATTCCCATTTCCCCATTCCCATTGCCCCATTACCATTTCCCCATTCCCATTTCCCCATTCCCATTTCCCCATTCCCATTGCCCCATTACCATTTCCCCATTCCCATTTCCCCATTCCCATTGCCCCATTACCATTTCCCCATTCCCATTTCCCCTAACCCCCACAGACACCCAGCAGCCTAGGCATGTTATTCCCTGAAATATGTCTCCATCAAAGGCTCCATAAATATCCTTTCAATCACGAGTTGCACAGCCACACACAAGCTTAGCACGGACTGATTTCGAGTAAGAAACCTCCTGTGTCCTTTGGGGGTGTGAAAGGGATGGGCACTTCACAAAAGCTATTTGCACCTGATTCCAGTAACCCATCAGTTACCCATCGGGTGTAGTTCTGCTCCCAGGGTGTACACTCCAGGTTTCGTGCCATAGTGACTTTAGACGCCGCTGTCAAAAACAGGGTGTGAAGTGATGGTAAAGCTCTGAGGGGTGGGAGGTTTATCTCTGCTGAGCTGCCAGACTGCCACATGACGTCTGTAGAAAATAAAACAAGCCGTAGGCAAAACAGTCTCCAGACGAACCATGTGTTACATTAGAACCTGAGGGGTGGGGAGAAATAAATGCTACGGTGAGAGTGTGTTTGTTTGTATGTGTGTGTGTGTGTGTTCACATTTGAGTGGAAACAAGTACCAGAGAGTGATGCTGCAAGTTCCCGCACAAAATGGCTCCAGGGATCTGTCCCTCTTCATTGTAATTTTGGTAGCATCCAGGAATATTCCATTTGCCTACCCCAAGGCAGAAATCAGACCGCTATGATGGCTCCCAGCGTAAAGAATAGAAGTGGATCAAAGTCCCCCTCCCCCCACTCCGGAGCCGTCCGAACGGATCTCGAAAGAAACAGCTCCATCAGTGAGGATGACTCATCTAACGGGATGATAGGATGAAGCACAGCCTGTCCTCTCTCAGGGCAGCAGAGAAGAAGGGAGTCAGAAGAAAGGAAGAGGGCCAGAGGTGATCCAGCACCTGCCAGCTCTAATTGGGCCTCTCGTGCCATCAAACACTGACTATAGGATTCAAGTTATTATACTGTCTTATCAGGTCCACTCAACCTTCAGCCAGCAGTTATTAGGAAGGATCAATTACAACACACACAATCCACCTTGCAATTGGTCCATAATATACCACATGGATCCATGTGTCTCATCCAATTTGTCTACAGGTGCAGATATGTGGGTGATGCGCCAAGACTGTTATGAGTTTGCACTGCAAACTACATTGACTGAGTATATATGTGGTCCTGAGCCATTGAAACTGCCTTAGGCAACTTAATTTTCTAATAAATTTTGTTTAATAATATTTCTCAAAGTGAGTTGTTCTGGGCCAGAAAAAATGCAATGCATGATTTATTAACTCCTAAAATATTCACAGAACGTATTTCCAATAGTTTTTCTATGTTGTCGGTGTTTTTTAAGCTTTGAAACGAGTAGATGAATTTAATTTGGCTCTAAATAATTATTTTGCCCACAGTGGCCACAATGAGGCCAGCATGTGGCGATGGTGAGCATGTGGTGTCTGTTTATGTTTTGGTTGTCACTTCTTCTCACTTGCTTTCGTCACCCCTCCCTCACCAGTCCACACCACCAGGGTTGTGCTGCTGTGCTCTTTTCTCTATGAGCCTGTGTCCATGACAATTGTCTGTCATTACATGTTGGATTTCTTAGCTCGTTAGCACACTATTACATTCTGTTTTATTTTTGTTTGTTTCAATAAACACTTCAGTTGGAGACTCACATTTGCTTCCGTTTTTTTATTCTGCATGTAATTACTTTTTTTAAAGGCATTAATTAATTAATTGATTAATTAATTTTTTTAAAGGCATTTTAAAAAATTGAATTATTTACCTATTAATTTATTTTAGACAGAAACTAGGAGTGAACTCATCTTTGGTCTACATGTAGTGTGATGTAACCTGGGTGCTTTTTACATTTGCTGCTTAACTAGTTTAAAATAGAAGATTAGAAGAATGCTGTGTTTAATTTTATTATGACAAAGCTGAGAACCCTTCCACAAAAGCAAAGCCGCTCACTGGCCTATTTTTAATACACATGTACTCTCACCGGACACTTCACGGCAGGGCTGTCTTCTAGGTATGTTTTATAGTTGTGCAATTTATTGCTGAATTGTTTGTAGGTACTCGATCAACACCACAGTGCCAGAGTACTGAGTATTGTACTAGTATTGCACTGGTATGAGAGTGAGAGGTACAGCTAGAATTTATTTTACATATGTGCTAATATGTGTACTTACAAACATCCTATTGAAAAAGGAAGCAATCACGCCAAGTCTCAGGGGAAAAGGAGGGTTTAATGTATAACGTGCACAAACCAAAAACCCGTGACGCAATCTGAATTAAGGATATAATAACCAGCAGTCAACTGGTACAAAGACAAGACATATATAGACAGACAAGCGACCATCAAGTGAGGCGGATCATAGGCCCTGCCCACCTGAGGGACGAACACAACGCAACAACAAGACAACTGCTGCTGTGAACGGAGGCGGCCAGTAGGGGGCTCGCCGTACCGTGACATCTATATTTCAAGTCTGATTTTCCATGCAATATGTACAAAAAACCTAACCAAACCTACTGCTAGGCCTGTGTGTTTATAGTGGCATCCGAACCTACTGCTAGACCTGTATATTTATAGTGGTATCCAAACCTACTGCTAGACCTGTAGACCTTACCACTATACCTGTGTTTATTGTGTTATCCAAACCTACAGCCAGGTCTTTGTGTTTATAGTGGTATCCAAAAAGCAGCAAATTAATGAAATCCAAGCATTAAATTAACCAAACCAATCTACTGAGCCCTGAAAGAACCAGTCTTCTAGGCAGAGATGCCTCACCTAGAGCTACACCAAATTTTTTGCTGTGAATCTCTCTTGACAGTTTGATTTCGATTAAGACTATATTCAATATTTGTCTTAGATTTAACTGGGCACACACACATCCCTAATTCTCTGTGGTCCTCTCCACTCACTGACATTTTTCAAACGATCATAGGAAGCAATACATCTAAAAGTAAAGCCTGTCTCTGTGTCTGTCTCCCTCTGGTACATCTAACAGCAAAGCCCATCTCTGTGTCTGTCTTCCTCTGGTACATCTAACAGTAAAGCCGGTCTCTGTGTCTGTCTCCCTCTGGTACATCTAACAGCAAAGCCCATCTCTGTGTCTGTCTTCCTCTGGTACATCTAACAGCAAAGCCCGTCTCTGTGTCTGTCTCCCTCTGGTACATCTAACAGCAAAGCCCATCTCTGTGTCTGTCTTCCTCTGGTACATCTAACAGCAAAGCTCATCTCTGTGTCTGTCTTCCTCTGGTACATCTAACAGCAAAGCCAGTCTCTGTCTGTCTCCCTCTGGTACATGTCACAGCAAAGCCAGTCTCTGTGTCTGTCTCCCTCTGGTACATCTAAAAGTAAAACCAGTCTCTGTGTCTGTCTCCCTCTGGTACAACTGGTACAAATGACTAAACACCAAAGCACATGGACCATTCTGCTCAAGTCACTTTTACTGTCACATTAACATGACACACTTTTGAAAATTTTCACTTGCACTATACTCATTGTTTACATGCACATTACACAACACTGTACTTATAGTTTTCAGTGTTTTAGTTCTTGTTTATGGTGTGTATATTTATTTATTTTATGTGATGAATAAAGATTCTTGATTCTTGTTCTAGAAGCAAAGCCAGTCTCTATGTGTCTGTCTCCCTCCTATAGTTTGCTCCTCTAGCCTGTAACACACACACACACACACACACACACACCTGTGTCATGAGCATCACTTCAGAGAACGTCAAGGTCTCATTTCACACACATGTCATTTGGAAAACTCTCTGTAAGCATAAAAGACAAAAGAAAGAATTTGCTCACGGGTTTCTAAAGAAATTTCGCTAATGAGGTCCACATGGGAGAAGGCTGCAGCGGTTCTGAGACGTCACCAGCACTCTCCTTCCTGCCAGGAAGTTAATGGATGGCTTCCCCACAAAGCCAGACAGGGTTGCTAAACCTGGAGAGTAAATATTATTCCTGTTGTGGAGGTCTGACTGAGATTTATGGAAGCAGTGCAACCCTGACGCATAGCTCCTCACAGTGGCCTGACGCATAACTCCTCACAGTGCCCACAGCTCCTCGTTCATCAGCCTTTAGGCCATAGGACAGAGGGCAGTGCTGATGCCCACTGCTCTTCAGGCAAGCTGACGATTGTTATCAGAGAGCGTGTGAAGGTTCAGCCATTTAACTCCATCAAGTTGACCAAAGGTCTCGCACGCTCTGCATCCTGGGCCGAGACAGGTGATCAATAAGCCCTGTCTACGAAAAAAAGGAACAGGAACAACTCGGAATCAATGTTCACATCCACGTCTGACTGAGGGCGTGCTCGGAGTAGACATTTTAAGCAGGCTCATCCCAATTCTAATATGGTCTAAGCTGTATTTTTAGAGGCTTAGATTTTGTGGGTGGGGCGGGGCAGGAGGACAGAGACACGAACATGGCACCTGGCTCCATCCTCTGGGACGCCGCCCTCATGTCAGTCTACAGACGCACTACATCTTAGCATTCCTAGTGACCAAGCCATTATGAAAGTGAATTAAACTAATGCATCTGTCTCGTCTCTGCCCTTTCCGTTTGCAGCACTACTAACTGCTATGATCTACATCCGTATCTCTTGCAATGTCAGACGGCCATCAGTCCTCCTGCCTGCTGTGTTCTCCCCTCTTCCTCCCAAGGTTACTTGAGGTTACAGAATTAAATGGATCAGCCAACAGTGTGTCCTTCACGTGACTGGAGTAACACTCCCACTGGGTGCCCCACATTCCTGCTCTGTGCAGCAGCATTTTGAAACAAAATTACCTTTTAGCTATAGCCATTATCGTTTCTTGTCAGCGTAAGAAGCACTGAGCCATCTTTGTGATTTACTGGTAGACCAGATGTATTCACTTCTCTGTAATCATGGAGAACAGGCCATACTCATGCAGCGTACAGCTCCACCTCCAGCCTGGCAGTCTGAGCTGTGATGCCCTCCGGGGCCCCCAGGACGCCTGGCCCCAGTTCCACTACTGCTCGCTGGACCGGTGACGAGGCTCGCTAGTCTGCCTCAACCAGCCTTGGGCATATGTGGCACTGCGGTGAGCAGAAGAAGAGGATATTGGAGAAGGAATCCGATTGGCTACAGGAGTTTTCTGTGTTGTTCAGTTGCAAGCACATGCACATGAGGTCAGTTTGTCATTGGCAGAGGTCAGTTTGTCATGAACAGAGGTCAGTCTGCATCAGCAGGTCATGCCCCTTGAGTCCTAGAGTGGCCGATGTCTGGAAAGTGTGCACTGAAAAACAATAACGATAACAGTAATAAAGTAGACAAAGAATATGGAAGCTTTTGCCTGTGGTTACGGAAGAGAATTCCTTATCAATAAAGTGCAGAGTACAGATATCTTTAGATTTTTCTAAAAGTCACATGTGACCTGGGGCAGGCCTGGGCCGAAGTAGTGCTGAGACGCGTGAGGAAAAGAAAAGGCAGTTCTGAAGCTCCTCGTTAGTCAGGTGCCATTCTTTAGCCTTTACACTTCAACTGCATGCTGTATGTACTGCAAAAACATGCTAAGCGCTAATAACATTCTCATTCTCAAGCAATATATCGTGTTTGCAGCACAAAGCGTGAAAGGTAACAGATCAGCAGACCTTAGAGGAACAAAGTGCAGAAACCAGATCCAGTGCAATTACCACAATGGATTAAGAATTTTAAACGAAAACATGAGAGACCCAGAGTGGCCCTTTGATCTTGGACAGTCAGAAATCTCATTACGGTCACTATTGCTGGTTCAGGAGGAGCATGGCTTGATGAATATCTGTTTGGACAGGTGCATAGCATAGTCCCTGCCACCGCCGCTGGTAGGAAGAGCTGTTAGGCTGTTTTCTTTGTTTGCAAACAGCCGCAAACAAAGCAGAATCAGAGTTAAACCTTCGTGCATCAGATGCCTGGAGCAAGGGCACAGAAGGTCCAAAAAAAAGGTAGGTTGAGAATCTGGGCAGGGAGTTGGCAGGGGAGGGTCTGAGTGCCCAGGAGTTCATCCACAAAAAGCCAGGAAAGCCGATGAATGTTGCATCTTCCTCTGCCCACTTTTGTTGATTCATGGCATCTGTTAGCATATTTCCCACATTCACAAACTGCAACACTGCTGAAATAGAGAAAAATAAATGACAGCTTGCGCTGAAATGAGAATGTTTCATGCACATATTTTTTATACCTGCACATGTACACAACTCACCAGTTCATTAAAACAAAGCGTATTCCACCTCCTCGAATTACCCGACAGTACCCAGATGCATGGAGTCCTAAGAGCTGCAGGCTGGTCTGGAGCGTGGTCAGATGGCGTAGCTAGGTGCTCGCACCATGTGCCTCCGCTGTGATGGCACTGCTGCAGCCGGCCCGGGGCCCTGGCAGGATCCGGGGTGCGGTACGGCCCATTCTATCCATCACTGCCTAGGCTAAGCTGGCAAGAGTCCACAGCCAACCCCTACAGAGTGTCCCCACTCATTTTGTTGTTGTTTTTTCTGAAGGACAACCGAGGCAAACAGTCAACTGTTCTGACGCATGTCAGAGATTCCGTAATGAATAGGCCCGCCCTCAACCCAACCCCCCCCACCCACCCCAAGTCCAGTGTTGCTGCCAAGACAGACCTCCTGTGATGAGGTGTTTTAGCTCTGATTGATCAGACTAGAACAGTCTCCCTCAGTTGCCATAATTCATAAACAGAAGCAGTTCTTTTGTCATTTTGATTTTTTAAGTTTTGCTGGTCCTAAAATCAAGGGGACAGACCCACATAAGACAGCAAAGCCACACAAATTCAAGCTTAAGTTATGTCAGAAGCTTAAAGTAGTTCCAAAGCAGACAGTCTAGAAACAACCAGTGACTACTGTGCTTAAGCAATGTCTGCATTATATATGTATGAATGCAGGAAACTTACATCATCCTATCCCCATTCTCTCTCTCTCTCTCTCTCTCTCTCTCTCTCTCTCTCTCTCTCTCTCTCTCTCTCTATCTCTCTCTCTCTCTCTATCTCTCTCTCTCTGTCTGTCTGTCTGTCTCTCTCTTCCAATCACTAGAGAAGAATTCTAAGAACTTCAACCCAGGAATACCACACCACCGTTAACACATTGATTTGCTTTTCATTGTCTCTGATTTATGAATAATTACAAATCTGAGACCCATTCAAAACTCTGCCCTGGATCGCCTAAATCAAACTGACAGCCTCATTATTGGCTATGGCCAGCAGAGGATATCAGGAAGGGGGTACCTTATTACAGAGGGAGTTTTGAAGACAATGCTGCTCTATCTAATTTGGGGGGCTGGAATCGCTAGGTATATTTCCCAGACACTTCTCTTCCAAGTCCTCTGGCCTCTGGCTCCAAAACCTCCAATCTCATACTCACACAATCTCGATTTTTTTTAAGACGTCGATAATGTACTCTAAAGAAACAATTTCCTTGTCATTCCATGCACAGGTGCGTATGTTAGCAAGTTGCACATATTAGTTCATTCCTCTTATCGTGAGTTCATGACCAGCAGATATACACGAGGGTATTTTAATCAAACTGCTGTGCTGAACATAAGTTGAGGGCTGTGTTTACAGAAGCTCATCACTGCCATTTTCATGTAAGTCGAGCGTTTCATTCGCAATCTGCTAATCTCTCCTCGGAGCAGCGTAGCTTTCAGCGGCGACCTTGGAGTGATCTGAGCTCTCCGCTGCCAGGGCTTCGCTGCAGAAATGCAGAGAACATTAGGATTCCAGCAGCATTCTTGTGGCAGTTCTCCAGCCTTTTTGAAAGCCCACATATAAAAGAGCACCAGCGGCATCAAAGCGTGCTGAACAATGCAGAGAGGCAGCGGCATCGCTACCATTTTAGCTGAGTAGCAGAGACTTTACTCAGGGTAAAGTCCTGGGTAAAGAAAAGCAGAGGGAACAAATAAAAAGAGAAGGCATGCTGGATGCCTCAGTAGTATTACGCATAATACTCTATAGTGTAGTGCCAAGTGCAAATGTTGAAGCATTGCTTACAGTGCTAATGTTGAATGCTAACGTCATAATGTCTTATTTTGCATTATAGTAAAGTCCCATTTAAAACACATGTCCAAATGAGGACAGACCATTCTGTTAATTTTCTAGAGGACAAACCCATGGGAGGTTTGCAGCTGGTAAGCCATGAAGGTTGCAGGTTCATGCAGGTACATTTAGCCCTGAATATTCATGACTGAGCTCCTGGACAGATTTACAGGAATCAACTTGACCTACCGCACCCCCAAAAAACAAATTCAGCTCCAATTGCATGTATAGTTCACCAATATTTGCATTATTCTTCATCCATTATCCACCATTATTCCACATGACACCTCTTAACAATGTGAAGTCAAGACAGTTTGCTTTCACTGACTTCTCAAGACTTCTCAATGAAATAACCAGTGTGCTCTTCAGCCTGTATGATCAACAGGTTCATCTCACGACCATCTCTTAAGATGCAGCTATGAGATTTCTTTGATAATCTTCATGCAGACATTTTGTCTGGGTTCACTCAAAGCCCTGAAAAGCCCCTCCATCCTACAGTTCAAAAAAGGCACCTCATTAAGGGTGTGGAGCAACAGATTTATGCAACAAATAATGCAGGACTGATTCCATGTCATGCAACGTGGTACATAGTGATAAGCATCTTCATTATGCATGGATAATACAACATTAGACATGTGAAATTCAAAGCAGGAGAGTCTGGCTACATGATTCACCCTAACAATCCTATTTTTATCATGTTACAGTTGTGATCAAATTTATTCAACCCCCACTGAAATAAAGTGTTTTGGCCAGTTTGACATTGATTTTGATCATTTCAGTCATCTTATTTACAATTATATCAAAGAGGCACTTATAAATTAGACAAACATAACATAATATTTATGATGGAATAACCACAAATGTCTTTACTGTGCTCACATCATTATCAGTTTTATTCAACCCCCTAGTGACATTATTTTTTAGTACTTAGTACAACATCCTTTTCCAGTTATGACAGCTTTCAAGCGTGAAGCATAGCTTGACACAAGTGTCTTGCAGCGACCTATGGGTATCTTAGCCCATTCTTCATGGGCAAAAGCCTCCAGTTCAGTCACATTCTTAGGCTTGCGCACTGTAACTGCCTTCTTTAGGTCCCACCAGAGGTTCTCAATTGGATTTAAGTCTGGTGATTGCGATGGCCACTCTAGAATGTTCCAGCCTTTCATGTTCAACCATGCTCTAGTGGACTTGGATGTGTGCTTCGGATCATTGTCCTGTTGGAAGGTCCAACGTCTCCCAAGCCGCAGGTTTGTGACTGACTCCATCACATTTTCCTCCAAGATCTCCTGGTACTGAAGGGAATTCATGGTACCCTGCACACGTTGAAGCTTTCCTGTACCATTAGAAGCAAAACAGCCCCAAAGCATAATTGACCCCCCGCCATGCTTCACAGTAGGCAAGGTGTTCTTTTGTTCATAAGCCTGGTTCTTCCTTCTCCAAACATAGCGCTGGTCCATTGTCCCAAACAGTTCTAATTTAGTTTCATCTGACCACAGTACACTGTCCCAAAACCTTTGTGGCTTGTCCACATGACTTTTGGCATACTGCAGTCGACTTTTCTTGTTCTTTGGAGTCAGCAAGGGGGTGCATCTGGGCGTTCTGGCATGGAGGTCTTCGTTATGCAGTGCGCGCCTTATTGTCTGAGCTGAAACTTCAGTGCCCACATCTGACAGGTCTTTTTTCAGTTCCTTAGCAGTCACGCGGGGATTTTTCTCCACATTACGCTTCAGGTAGCGCACAGCAGTCGCGGTCAGGATCTTCTTTCTGCCACGACCAGGTAACGTTTCCACTGTGCCCTTTAACTTGAACTTGCGAATGATACTTCCGATAGTGTCTCTTGGAATATTTAACAACTTCGCAATCTTTTTATATCCATTGCCATTCTTGTGAAGAGCAATAACCTCTTCTCTTGTCTTCTGGGACCATTCTCTTGCCTTCACCATGCTTGGAAACACACCAGTAGATGTCTAGAAGGAGCTGAGTATCACAGTCCTTTTAAATCTGCCTAATTGGTGCTTATCATGCTTGATTGCTGCTCGTTGACATCCACAGATGTTTTCAATACCTGATGGAAAACACTGGAATGAACCTCTGTTCTTAGGAGTGGTAGTCGTAAAGGGGTTGAATAATTGTGTCAATGAAGAAATCACAAAAAGGCCATTTAATACTTTATGACAAAAAAAATTGATGCTATCTTAGTTGCATTTAGTTCTTTAACAAGTCCTTGTAAGATTTCATTATGAACACAATTACAAATGTGCACTGAATTCCATAAAACCCTTCGCAGCATTGGGGGTTGAATAAATTTGATCACAACTGTAAATAAAGTAATAGATGGAAATGCACACAAAAATAAAAAAAAAGTAAAAGTCACTGTCTATCTGAGGCAATTGCATGAAAACCATCAGTTCACGTTGAACTGCAAAACATATGCCATCTTGCACAGGGAGTGGTGCTATCTGCGATACTAGGCTCTTGTGATGTTAGTGTGGATGTTAGAGGTGTGTAGAGCATTTTGAGGCAGGACGCCAGTGCAACGTTACTCCATATGACTCCATAGTCAATGTGAACATCAAGGCAAAACACAGATAAACAAAACAAAGACAAGAAACGTAACAAAACGACAAGGGTGGAAACACTAGAAATACACAAAGAACAATCATGCACACAAGATGACAGGAAAGTGGTGGAACGAAGACGAAAATGGTTCATTGTTTATTCTAGATATTGTGTAGATGGTATTATAAAGCATCCAAAGTGCTTGTCTACTGACTGTACAGTTGATGAACTCATACCATCTGACACACTACAAGCCTTTTCAGGTACAAAATGTCTCAGATGCAAGACCCCAGGAAATAGAGGTACCACACAGGACCATGAAAGTATGTACTGCAGAAGTCCACAAAAGTGCTCAAGCGAGTGCTATTCAACTTTACACCACAGGTATTTATACTAACTTTAAACAGTGCATACCTTAATAGAATAGTATTGTAATGCCGCCGGTGAGGTGTGAAAAGAGGGTGGATACAAATGCTGAGAGGAGTGATATTTAACTGGGGCAAATCTAGAGTCATAATCATGGGATCATAAAGCCGGGTAATTCCAAGACAGAGACACAACTAACATGAACTACAGGCATATTTGTTACAAAACAAACTAAACAAACAGACACAGACCAAACATACGACACAAGCAAACAGTGCTCACAAATAAGAACACTCACACAAAAGGCACACAGCTGAATATACAAACACATAAACCACACAACCACTAACTAGAGAACGACAGACTGTAAGTTGAACAACACAATATAACCAGAGCCTGCATACAAAAACAAAGACACACACAAAACACACAGGGCTTAAATACACTGAGATAACAAGTGGCCCAAACAAGAAACAGGTGACAATGATTAACAAGGAGCGAGGTCACGAATAGACAGATGGGACTAACCAAAATGACACGAGCACATGAGAAACATAAACAGAAGCACATGGAACAAGGAAACCAGGGAACAAGAGACATGGCTGACAGGTGGGGGCAGGGCTAGATCTGACAAGTATACACTATTTAACTTTACACCAGAGGTATTTATAATAATTTAAAACAGTGCATACCTTAATAGAATAGTATACACTACTAAACTTTACACCTGAAATATTCATGCTAACCTTAAACAGTGCATACCCTAATAGAATAGTATACACTACTGAAATTTACACCAGAAGTATTTATGCTAACTTTAAATAGTGCATACCTTGATAGTATATACACTACTGAAGTATATGCAAGAAGCAACACAACAAATGAAAGGATGAATCCAGTTCAACGCTCAAGCAACCTGCAATATGTAATACAAATATACTTTACAAATACAATTCAAAGCTGATCTTACACAGAAACATAGAAGCTCATGTTTCACATTTACAAGGAAATAAAATGAAATGGGAATGGGCATTTTGACAGCCAAAATATACAGAATAAAAAGAAAACTGAATTTACTTAATTACAAGCTCCTTGATACTGTAAAGAATCCTCCAAAAGCCACACAGTTTTTAATAAGAAGCAACCCGAATTTTGCTTTGAGGCACATCACTGAGGTCGAAACTTTATCTTAACTCTCGTTAGAGCTGTTTTGAAAAAATGTAACGGTTTTATCTCACAGCAGCTGTGAGGAAAAGATACCAGTGCTCATTGAAATTCCAAAAAGCTCAAAACACCTGCCATCATGCGTAAACTGTGGAACTACCACAGGGTGCTCGAAAAACTGACATGATTTTGAGTCCAGGGCTCTAAAAGATTCTCCTGGATAACTAAGTTGTAATTAAGTCTGGCATCTCAAGGAAACACATACTCAATGAGTCTCTTTATACAGGTTATTTAGGATTGTTTCTGTTTCTGTTTGTTTTATTGTGGTAACATCAGACATGAACATCACATACCCTTTCTGCATGGATATACCAATCAATCAATCAAATTTTATTTATATAGCGCTTTTTACAACAGTTGTTGTCACAAAGCAGCTTTACAAGTGCCGAGTCCTAGCCCCCAGTGAGCAAGCCAAAGGCGACAGTGGCAAGGAAAAACTCCCTAGTTTTTTGCATGAGGAAGAAACCTTGAGAGGAACCAAGACTCAGGGGGGGAACCCATCCTCCTCTGGCCGACACCGGTCACCATGACAACAACAACAATATAGACAGAATGTATACGTGCTGTTCTATAGCTTATTGGACTCTTCATGCCCTCTGAACTTGCGTTTGCAAGTTTAATACAAACATCACAGTAGTAGAAATGTTGTGTGCAGCAACAGACAGGTTGAAACAGTCGTACCAACTACAAAGCACTCTTGTAACTTTTTATTTAATAATTTCATGAACAACAAATTCAGAATAATTACACTGGGTAACAAAACTTTGATAATTATAGTTCTAATACCTTACGCTAGTGTATATGGTTATTACCAGCGACAGAACTGGCAACCTTTAACCCTTAATTGGGTAGAGTGAGCCTACTCAAATTTAAGTCTACATGGCACTTTCAGAGCAGTATGAAATAACATGCATGAGCTACATTTATGAAGGACCACTATACCTAATGTGGCTTGTAAAAGTGTATGGAAATGATCATGGTTCATTGTTTATCAAAGTGTAGATGGTACTACAAGCCCACATGTGCTTGTCTACTGCTTTTTCAGACTATATATTTTGGGTTGAGGTTTGGGTTAAGATTAGGATTAGGTTGTAGATTGATGATAAGGTTAGTTGGGTTGGTTTGAGGTCTAATTGCTCATCTCATCTGATTCATTGATGATAATGTAAAAATCTCTTTGTTGACCATTCAGAGTGCCACCTCTACAATTAAAGCAACATGGCAGAGTCAAGAACATTTTGAGTAAAACCTTTTCCCCACTCCTTTTCCTACACTGGTATCCTCGTTGACATTTTTAGGTAAAATATTCCTTTAAATGTCATTGCTTGCATGCCTGTGAAGGTGTTCTGACATCACTCATTCTGTTTCATCTGAGTCATGGCTCTTTACTGCATTTTACCGCAGTGGCACAGTTCATAAATCACTGATATATCGGGAACCACAGAAAATGTGGCTGGCGCCTTTCGGTCCAGCCGAGATCAGACGCCTCCTTGGACACGACTTCTCTCCATGTACGCTTTCGATTCACACCGTGACATGCCATGGCAAGCCACGGGCGAAAATAAATAAGTAATTAAAGTCCCAGCCAGTGACTGATGTTTGGAAGCCCAGAGAGGGGGCAGAACAATATTGGTGACTGGTGTGTAGCAGAAGTCGTAGCATCTGTGTATGTTCATTTCCCCAAGTTAACCTCAGCGTAAGAGGTGAAGGAGATGAAGCCAACGGCCCGTCTTTAATACAGCCGGGCCCAGTGACAGCGGCCGCACTCAAATCCAATCGCTGGGACTATGATTGCTTTGAAAGGCGGCCCTGAAGTCATCCACTCCCTTAGCGTCTTCAGTGATCACTGAGCTAGCAATAATCAAATCATATGAAGAGAATGTACTCAGGGAGCCAGTGAGATGCTGGCTGCACAGCAGGACAACGGAACAGGGTCATGCATGCCAGAAATGAAGAAAGAAGGAAAGAAAGAAAGAAAGAAAGAAAGAAAGAAAGAAAGAAAGAAAGAAAGAGAAAGAAAGAAGAAGGGAGAGGAAAAGCTTATGGCACCAGGCTTGGCCCTAAAGTCTGGGACGTTTTGTTGCATGTTGCCCCACTCTTCTTCAAACAATGCCTGCACGTGTTGCTGTGCAGTGAGCCAATCGCACAGCCAGGTGCTGTGTGCAAAAGCCTCTAAACAAAATGCCCCTGGCAGCATGTGCACAAAAGGGGTAAGGCTGCCCGTGGCATGGGGGCCACAAATGGGTTTATGCATTTTAGTCAATGACACACGTTTATGAAGGTAATTACTCCAGCTGAATTTAAACCAGAGATCATGCTTTGTGTTGTGACGTCACTAATTCTACTGTGCATTTAAAGCACACTTGAATTCCAATCAGATTTTCAACTTACATTTGAAATATTCAGCCTCCCCGAGGTGGATTTATGGTTTTTGCAGTCACATGATTTACTGCTAATTAAACCAGAAACCTGTTGCATTTGTGATGCTTCTTGATACTTATTTTGATGCTCTAGTTTGCATTGCACTGAAATAGTTTTTATTTTTTGGAATGAAAAGTGGCCTCACCATCTCCATCCATTTATTAAGCAATTCCCCCTAATGACCCATCTGTGAGCCGAGCTGCTGCTTAGTTCTTACACAACACACCATGCTTCCCTGCTATGAGTCACACCCCCTGCTAATAATCCCCACCCCGTTACCAATCCCGCCTCCTGCTACCAGTCCCACCCCCTGCTGATAATCCCACCCCGTTACCAATCCCGCCTCCTACTACCAGTCCCACCCCCTGCTAATAATCCCACCCCGTTACCAGTCCCGCCCCCTGCAGCCAGTCCCGCCTCCTGTTGTTTGTTGTGGGAGGATTCCACCTGTCCTTCTCCCACGCAACTTCCTTTGAATACAAATAAGAACAGTGACTATACATCACTGTAAGAAGCTTCTCACGCATAAAGGAAAGTGTGTGAATGCTCAGTTAAGAGATTCGCATGCTCTGTGTGACGGCAGATGAATAGGTAATAGGTATGGGCTGAAGATGACAATTCAACGTCCATGTTTTCAATGTGCGCTTTCCAAGGTCCAATGTGTGGACTTCCCATTTTTCTCTTTCATGGACAAAACCAGAGTGGCAAACAGAAAAATATGAAGAACCAATGGATCCATTTATGCAGAATAAACCATCTGTGATGATTGTATTTCATGTGGATTGAGTGTAGGGCAGATGTGAGGAAATGTGGTTTTGTGGACACGGTGAAGAGAGGAGACCTGAGTGGACGCTCCTGGTTTTGATGTCTACACCTCTGCTCTTCACAGTGTGAAAAGCCTTTCAGAAGTCATCGTTTCCCAGCATGCTCCTCTCAGCTCTCCCAATCCCAGACCTCGTACTGCCTTTTCAGCACATGCCTTCAGACACCAAAAGACATCCTCCAAAACTAGAAGAGGAGTTCACTCAGGAGGAGTCCACTCACTGCAAACACTTCACCAATGATGAATTATACATTTACACTCAGTGGAGATGACCGAGAAAGAGAAGAAAGGCATTGTGGATTTTGTCAGTTGTTTAAATGCAGCCGAAACACAACTGCTGAGGCATCAGCTAGCTCAGGACACAGCATGGCTATCGTAATAAATTCCAAGGCTAAGCTACACACCAGAGAAGAGCAGGAATCCCATGTTCTTTAGCGTGATTAACACCCTCAATCCTGTAATTGCTGGTCCCATGCTGATGCCCTAAACAGGTATATCAGTCCACAGTCCCAGGGTTTGTTTGACCTATTTTAACTTTAAGGTCCTGCAATTTACACCTCGATGGTGTCAGTCAAACATTGCATGAAGGAGAGATAATACATAACATTTCCTATACTGTAGCCTCGTCATGTTTGGGACTTGAACTGCAGTGGAAGGTATTTCCATTATAATATGTATGGACCTCACTAATTGCAGGTTTTAAGGCGGCATCTAAAAGTCCTGAAAATTACAAGCATCCACAAATCACTTTAGAGACTTAACAACACCAGCCTCTAACCACAGATACAGATTAAATTAACTATGTATATTAAAACTGCAGAATTGTGGTGGTCGTGCCTGTGAAGGTTGAATAAATATACATGCTCTGATATGAGCTGAAAAAGGTGTGGGGGGATATTGCTTTTGGAATTCCATTTAAGGCAGTGATACAGTGATGTCTGGTCTAGTATATGGATTTGGACTGGACCACTCCTATGAAAGTCGACACTGTTTGATATATGGTGCAGGTTATTTGATTCCAAGGACATTACGCTGAACCATCTCCAGAAATATAAATGGATATAGTCACACAATCATATTTCTCCTGAGGAGAAGCATTCATTGCTGTATATGAGTTTGGTGTGTCAGTAAGAGACTTGTCTGCAGAGGTTGGTCCAGAGATCTCTATGGCCACCGATCTTCTGTGGTCATGGCATCATTTTCTAATCCATTGTAATCACCTTCACCTTTTTCCTATAATATTTTATTCATAAATAAATCTGCATTTACTGCATTTATGAACCATTTCCGAACATTTTAGTGACCCAGTGGTGCGGTTTGCTCATACGGCAGACCAGTGTTTAAAAAGGAGGAACCAAATATTGTCTAATTACCACATTATCACTCTGCCTCATTGTTATAGTCTGTGAACATAAATACAGGCCGATTAGTCACAAGTACTAATACAACCACTTATGATGTGCTACAGTGCTCTGAACCACAGCCTGGTTACATACAGTCCTTGGCAGTTACTAGCGGTTTTAGTACCGAAAAGTAAACTAGAAGCTGCTTCAAAAAAGTGCAAACAGCTTTCGCGTGCCCATTACATGATAAGGTACAAAGGTCAAATTACAGGTCAAATAAGGTACAAAGGTTGCAAGAGAGCGAGCACTGGATCACTCACAGCAGCTGTCTGAACAGGCCGTTCCATGTCAGAACAGGCATCGGGTCATTTCTGCCAGTTCTTGTTTTAACTGAGACCAAAATATCACGAACCACATAGCTCTTCGGGAAAAAAAAAACTATTTCTTACTGTGACTGTCCACTTTACAATTCCCTTTACGTTCCAGTGTGCATTTGTCGACTCAGTATTGTGCAGCATGGTTAGAGTATCTAGTGCTCTTGGCACTGTAACAAGTCAGAAACAGGCCCAGGCTTGTGGATGTGAATAGACATGGCTTTACTGTTACTGGGCAGAAGTCACAAGCAGAAAAAAACACCATGAGAGGTACAACAGAGCAAACCCAAAAAAATAGTGTGGACAGAACAAGGTTAAAAAATATTACCAGAAACTCACATAGGAGAAATTTTGAAAGTGCAGGTGGTTAAATTGGTTGAGAACATGCTTAAATACATGAATAAGTAATGATAACGTGGTAACAAATACATTTACATTTACATTTATGGCATTTGGCAGACGCCCTTATCCAGAGCGACTTACATTTTTTATCTAATTTTTACACAAGTGAGCAATTGAGGGTTAAGGGCCTTGCTCAGGGGCACCTCAGTCATGGCCCCAGATCTGGGAATAGAAGTTTGGGGATGATGATCAGAGCAGCCTTTTGGTAGAAACAGGCCATGTTTACTTTAATTGTCCACAAACAGGGATCATGGGAAATGGAGTTCTGAGATACAGGGTTGGGAGGAAGCATGATGCCAATATCTGACCCACCAATAGTCAGGGTTCAAGTTTTTCCATGAATCTGGCAATCGTATGTTCCATGTATGCAATATCTCACACTGGCAAGGTGATAGTGGGATGATCAGCATAGCTGGGTGGTTTAACATGTGAAAAGCTGCTTTAAATTGTTTGTATCCAAATTGAGATCTTTCTACAAACATGAAGAAAATGCAGATTTTTTTTATTGCAAAAGCCACATGCAGATTGATTAATAAAGCTATTTAATAAAAAACATTACAGAAAAGATTATCCTGCTCGATACATTGTGCATTCATATTACAGAGAGGTTTGCTAGATATGACTGATGTGTTGTTCTGAACAAAGCTGGTGAGGTAATGGCTGAGATACACAGACTGTAAGACAGCAAACTTAGAATTTAATTTGAGAAATATTTTGTAAATGCACTTTCACTCATTTATTTATGTTAGAGAAAAACAAATTGTCCCCAGACCCTTTAGTTCCATATGTGAGCACTTTATAGATCAGAGTGGAACACAGTTGCGACAATCTGTCTGGACTGTCATCTTCCTGTTTTGCTGCTTAATAAAAAGAATCTCAGTGAACCAAGTTGTAAGTCGTGGTTTATATCTACGCCCTGGGAGAAGGTGAGAAATCCCCTCCACACTAACTTCAAAATGATTGCAGTTACAGACTGTAAGTTAACAGTGACATCCGTAGGCTGTAGCCCAATTGTGCCATCTTCATGATCTCAACAGTTTGATCAGTCATGAGAAAAAGAGAGTGGATCCACTGGGAGTTTTTCTCTCATAAAATGACCAGTTCAGTTTCTCTGCACAGCTTCTAAGAAAATTTGCCAAAATTGAACAATGCCTTATTTTGCCTATTTCATCTGATAATTTGTACATTTGGGCCATGTAGAGGCTCATTGAGAAGTCAAACACCATGCTGTTTCAGACACATGTATAAGTAATCCGCTCTGCATGAACCAAATGAATTCATCAGGCAGGTCTCTGACACTCATTCCCACTGCACAATGGCAAATTCACTATATGAGTAGCAGAAAGGTAGAGGTTGTCATTAGATTACCTGACACTGGCCATTAATATTAAGGCTCTAGCTGCTAGGCTGAACGTATGATTATGTAGTAATCCTATATGGAAGAATTCATAGTCATGTTGAAAGTCTGTGGGAGAAAGAGGATTCCAGTCACTCAGCATGTGTGCATATGTGTATATGGAAAGACATACAGCATCGAACAGAAGTCTTAGGTCAAGTCAGGGAAGTGATGTTGAAAGCCATCTGGGTGTGAGGGTCCATAATTCATTCTTCTCTGCTTCCGCTTTGGAATTTGACTGCTTGTTCCTTTGTCTGACCATGGTGTGGGAACTGGATCAAGACGGAGTTAGACACATCATTGACCACATGGAGTCAAGCTTTGAGGAGATATTGAGGAACAAGACTTGTGTTCTTCAAGGCATCTCAGTATATATCAATAACCTAATGGAAAACATACACACAAACTTTTTTTTTATCATATTTATATGCATTACCGATTTATTGTGTTGGTGATTTTTAATGTGTTCTGTGGAGTTATACATGGAAATAAACACTATACAGATCATTTTCATGTTTGGAGTGTCTACAACTTTTGAACAATATTGGATATGTGGACAGAAGTTTTGTGTGAAAATTGTGTATGAAGCGTCTGCCCTGCAGTACACGTTAGCTTACACAATAAAACCCTAATGAATTAAATTACACCTAGTGAAGTCATAAGTGAAATTAAATTAGAATTTCAGTGTCATAGTCTAATAGTGAGCAATTTCCCTAATCCCCCATGTATTATGAAACTTACTAATCATAATGAATATAGACAATTACACAGTCAATTTCTAAACATATTTACCTGATTCATGTTATTTAAATATATATTTAAATATTGATGTTTTTATATATTAAAAATATTTTTAAATAATTATAAATTACATCAATGCAAAAAAAATGTACAGTGCTGACTATGAATACATTCACTCGGATGATTGTGAGTTATCTAGCTATAGTTTACTGCAATCTTTATGTTTCTCAGAGAATATGCCTTCAGTTGTTCTGACCTTAATCCAATAATCAGACTGAAGAATATTTATATGCTGATGTGTCCCAATAAACAGGTTTTATTTAGATGCCATCCCTCATTCACTTTCTAAACCATATACTGGACTCAGGAGGTAGGAATTTACATTCATTTACATGGACCAATGGTTAAAATCTCTTGTTGCTGTTGTTTTGAACACACCTTTTCAAAAGTCTTCTCACCACCTTTTCCCTCATTAAAATACATGTTTTCTTAAAAAAATAGCTACGAAAACAAAATAAGCAAACAACTAGACTGTGATGGTAAGATCGCCCATGTGTCATTTGCAGAGCCTCCTTCTCCCATCTAATGGGCTCAGGTTCAGGAATTATTCATTTATGAACTATTGGCAGGCAGAGAGAGTCACGGGTTCCCTGCTTGTGCATGAACGATGGTTTCGGCTGCAGCCAGCGGAACTACCTAGGCCAGCGCCCACGAAAGGGGGCGGGGTTAGCGCCACTGATCTGACAGCAGGGATAGAGAGGCTATGGGTTTGATTGGCAGGAGGAAGACCCAAGTTACCCACGGAGCCCACAGGTGAGGGCCAGGGGGAATTGTCATGCGGGTCAGGCAGCCTGCTTCATTTCCTCGCCTGTCAGCATGGACAAGCAGCAACAGCACACTTCTGACATCGCCATCTCCACCCGCCCCCCCTCCAGGCTGCTTGACGTGCTGAATAGGAAATCAGACGTAGGGTGGAGCCGCTGCCGTTAGGGCCCTGAGCCAGTCTTCCTTAGCTCCCTGTTATTTCTGAGACAAATAGTTAAAGAAACATGCCAGGTTTCCTTATTACTCAGAGCGTGAACAACGTCTCACGCTGGGCTCTGTTTGTCAGCGATCTAACCACTGCTAGTTTACTTCTCCAATTTGATGTCGCTCTTTCCGGACTTTGACCAAAGGCTGAACTCAATCTCAAAACCTAATCACCTTCCCCTGTTGTGATTTGGTGCAGGTGTCAGTGAACATGTGACGAGAAACCAGAAGAGCCGTGAAGATCTTCTCCAAGGTCGTTCAGCGCCAGGCTCAGCTGGATTCCCCGTAGTTCTCCTTGGACTTCTCTTGGCTATGAGCTCCATGCTGTGCTGGTGCTGTGACCTGCTGTACTCCATGAGTCCCTGCTGGAGGCATTAACTCTAATGAGCAAGTCACTCACCAGCGCCCCCGCTGGCAGGGGAGGGCAGATGAAGAAGATGATAAAAAGGAAGATAGTGTGCCTGGAATCCACAGAGCCAGATGCTTTCTGTATGGAGCTCACTGCATCTGACAGGTACAATAATGTTAGACAACTTCACTATACAGTAGCCAGAATGTCTGTTGAGAGCACAATATAGAAATCAAGACCAGCTGTACAAAGAAAGATTTAGAGCTATTTAATCCATTTAATACTCAGAAGTCATTAAAGGAGGTTTAAAACTGAAAAAGTTCTAAACTTTTAGATATTGCATCACTTATCTACAGAAGCCTAAAACGTCTTTTCCTAAAATGTTGCCATCTGTTTTAAAAACAGTATATTATTTTTTCCTGCCTTAAGCAGTAAAGTAGAATGTGTTAAGACCAAAATGAAACTTGCCTTACATAAAAACCCACTGTCACTCAGAACATGTCTTTAGGCATTACTGCTCCTTATTCAAATATGAAATCCAATCAAACGGTAAATCTTGATTTTACTGAGAATTTATTGTGGAGAAGTTATACCCTGACTCAAAATAGTCTCTTTCTCTCAATCTCTCATCCTGAAAATGTAAACAATGATTCACATATCCAGTTCTTTGCTCTTTTTTGGAAAGCATTGCTTGTGACTCAATAACAGATGCATTCTTTAAACTGAGAGCTTCAAACCAGCTGAGAAATTCCTACAGAATTCAATATGACACCAAAGAGCCACCATTGATGTCACCTCCCCTGTCACACTGCTGAAATCCCTTCAACAGAAACCTAGAGCACTTCCCAGGATAGTGGGTTAGTGGAGAGTGTCTTGAGAGAGCGTTTATGCCCAGGTCTACTGCTGGGACTGGTTCAGATATGTTGTTCACTCTCAGTCAGAACCATGGCATCTTTGGAGAAGCTTTTTCTATGGGAAATGGAGTTGAAACAAACATGCAGTATCACTGGGCCTGTCAGACAAAGTGTCATTTCTTTGCATAGGAATCTCCCAACTTTCTGCAGTGCCAGCACAGATAAAAGCATTAAATCAGAAGAGTATCAGCATTTCAGTACATTTTGCAACTGGATGGTGTGGAATATATATATGTAACTACCAGTCAGAATTTGCTCAAAGCTACTCTACATGTGTAGACGTGGCATGGGTCTGCTGACGGAGAGCAGTCGTCAGGGGTGAAGAACATGCAGGATTAAAGGACGAACGCAACGCAAGTGTCCAGCTACAAAGTTTAATGAAACCAGCTGAAGCAGAATTACGCAGAACTAAAGAAAGCCACGAAAGTGCTCACACAAACCAAAAGAACTTTAGAAGGAAAGAATACCATAATACACAGCGGAACTGAGACTCCGGTGAGATATCCACCACCTGGGGAAAGAAACCAAAACAGCCACTTGCTCTGTAACAGAAACAGCCACTTGCTCTGGGGTCCCATCGCAGTCATCCTGTTGTCATTATATATTTAGTGTTGTTTTTCATTATAGTTGTCTTTACACTTGACTGGAAGGCACCTGGAATTTCCTTGCAGGTATGCAGCATCGCAGGCAATAAAAAAGTATCATAGTATCGCACTATAGTGGGAAAACTGCTCAAATGTCAAATGTCCTGATCAAAATTCGTCCAAGCACCAAGCATTTGTCTCTCTAATAGACACTTGACCTTTATGTTAATGTAACTCTCAAATTCTTGATGTGCTGTCAAGAGCACCCTGGGTCAGCAAAGGTCAACCTGATTGTTTTTAACCCCATATGTCTATATAGCGTAGCTGAAACTCAGTAGATTATATCATCTAATTTTTCAAGGTGTTATTAGTTACCAATTTACACTGTGCAGTAGGGGTGTGATGAGATCTCGTGTCACAAGATCTCACGAGATGTAACTCAGCGAGATTTGTGATCCAGCAAGCAGCCAGAATGATGTCGGAAAATACAGGTATTACTATTGAAGATGCCTCCGCCACTTTCAAATCGTTTGTTTGGCAGCATTTTGGGTACCCGGCAGAAATGATAAATGGCAAGAGAGTGACTGATAAGACACAGACCATATGCAAACATTGGTTAACAACGGACCAGAGTTACGACCGACTTTTTTTTTTTCTGCGCGGTGCGTGGAGGAGCAGTGGCAGCACAGTGGAGTGGTGTGGAGTGTTGTGTACGATAAGCTGAGGCAGCGCAGCCCATCTAAGCAACAGGATCGCTCTTTCTCATGCTGTACGCACGAGAACATTGTTAATTTTTGTCTTTACTATATTTACAATTTAGCGTATCTAAATCTAGGGTCACGCTTAACGACGGTTCAGTCTCTAACCCCGTCTTAAGTGGGGACTCACTGTAATATTGTTTGCAATTGAAAAAAGGAGAAATATTTCATTTTATTTATTTTATTTTAACTTTTATGACATTTTATTTTAATTTCAATTTGTAGAGGAAGAAGTTTATTAAAAGTTCATGCTTACATCATGCATGTTAAGAGTTATAATAAAACATTTCAAAATGCACATGTAACTCAGTTTAAAAAAGTCTGTTCAGTCATATAATTTGTAGTGGTGGGACTTTAACGCGTTAATTTCGATTAATTAATTACAGGGAAATTAACGCACTAAAAAAATGAACGCATTTTAACGCATTTAATGCATGAGACACTTTCGCACCGTGGAATGTTTCTCAGTGCACAAGTTCCAGACACACAGATTACATGGACGCACAATAAGATCATGATGGAGATGACTGAAGAGGCTACGCTGGTGGATTGTTACGAATTGACCAGGCAGAGAGGGATCCAAATGCGGAAGAACACCGCTTTTATTGAAATGAGACGCTGGCACAGAAACAGGCAGGTGAATCACGAGTACTAGGATAAGTAACAGCGTGTTCTTGGCGTGGTCAGGACGGTCCAGGGTCATACCGGGGGAGCAGAAGTCAGGAGGGACTAGGCAGGAGACAAGGTCGGGGACGTAAGCGAGGGTCAGAACACAGGAGAGCAGACAGCTAATAGAACGGCTTGGTACGCGGCATGAGTCGGCAATACTTCGCGACTGAGACGTGCTGGGGAAGGTGTATATGTGTGACTGAAAGGGGGCGTGGTAATGAGGGGCAGGTGAGGCTGGTTAGGGAAGATCAGGTGGCATTCCTTACATGGATGGGAAATTTAAATATAAGAAACTTCCAGATGGAAGTACAAACACAAATAGTGTTATTTGCACTTTATGTAGGAAGGAGTTCGCTTATCACAGGAGCACTTCCACCCTTCGTTACCACCTCAACGCAAAACATGTTGGGGCTAATGCGCAGGTCAGTAATGATAACTTAGCTGATAAATGTTACTATATGGTCACCCTATTGTACTATATTATTAGTACAATAGGGTGACCAATCGACCATATTTCCCGGGACATGTCTGTATTTCACATCCTGTCCCGGGCGTCCCGGGTTTTTTTTAAAGTGAGGAAATGTCCTGGTTTTTTAATTACCTCCATTAAGACTGGATTAAACTTTCGCGAGTGGCCGTAGCGCGACTCCGCACGTGTTTATACATGACGCGTCACATTATTTGCAGTGTTGTTCGCTCTCTGTGGTCGAAGATAAAGGCTAATAAGCGCTGCACATTGCGTCAACTGATGCAAGTTACGAATTACCTTTCAGAAAGACAATGTCGAAGAAAATCCAGCAGCTGTATGACAAGGAAAGGGAAGCAAAGTAAAACAGGTTATTGTGAAGAGCGCCGCAAATGTGGCTCTGACTGGGGATCACTGGACCTCTGTTAGCAACAAGAATTATCTTGGTGTGACAGCTCATATTATAGATCAGGAGTGGCCAACCCACGGCATGCGGCTCTTTGCCTAGTTTCATGTGGCTCCCCAGCCGGTCCGCGGGCTCACCTGCACAAACGGGGCGACACACTGCTACATTTTCGTGGTGCACGGTTAGTTTACAAGCCTAGCGAGCCGCTAATACTTTTAAAACCGGCGTAGTGGAAAACACGCACTTGACTGTCTTCACAGCTAATAATTTATACTAGCCACCCCGCTCAACAAATTACATTTAGTCATGAATTTAGTTTTTTGGATTGAGTCAATGAAAAAAAATTCAGCCTTTCTCCACAGCCTCTCTGCACAGTCTCTCTCCACAGCCTCTCTGCACAGCCTCTCTACACAGCCTCTCTACACAACCTCTCTCCACACAGCCTCTCTACACAACCTCTCTCCACACAGCCTCTCTCCACAGCCTCTCTCCACAGCCTCTCTCCACACAGCCTCTCTCCACAGCCTGTCTACACAGCCTCTCTCCACACAGCCTCTCTCCACAGGCTGTCTACACAGCCTCTCTCCACACAGCCTCTCTCCACAGCCTCTCTGGACCGCCTCTCTCCACAGCCTCTCTCCTGTGTTGACTCTCTCCTCCTCCTTCTACTGTGAAGTCCTATATTCCTATTTCTTTTCATCCCACAAACTACAACAGCCAGAGATTTTAGTAATTTGTTATGCTGAATTCGAACCTGTTTTTGTTAATATATTTATATTTGTCATAGATTTTAATTGACATAGGACGTAAATTGGACTATAAGTAGATGTTACTTATTTACAAGAATGGCTGCTGTCACAAGTGAACAACATGCCGAAAACAGGAGAGAAACACACCGAGTCTCCAACTGCATTGTTTCACGAAAGTAACAAAAACAAATTCAAACATGAAAGTGCACCAACTACAATAAATGTTCTTCAGGAGTGTGAGAACATCTCCTACAAAACACAGTGCATGTTTTGGCAAAATAAGGAGTTGAATGAAGATACGCAAAAATGTGCAATGTATTAAAGCACTTTTACAATGTAATGGGAGAATGTATACAGTATGTAAAGAAGTCAAAGTACATTATTTTCCTCACCAGCCTTCTTGGATATGACTATAAAGTGGCTTCTTTTCAAGCAACTCATAAAAGCAAAAGTTACTTTAGTAATGTAATGGAGAAAAGGTAGTGAGTTATCACCCAGCTTTGGTTCCAGTCTACAGATAACTGGCCTCTGCTCTCTCCAGGAGGGCAGGCGGGAGCCTCACCGGGGAACAACTCATTCATCAAACAAGGCTAGCAGCTACCTAGCACATGCTATACCCTTTATCTTTGTTCAAAAAGTCAAAAAGCTAAAAGAATGGGCTACATATATATGTAGCCCATTCTTCAAACCTTTTGACTTTTTGAACAAAGACAAAAGGGTATAGCATTCATAGCATTTGCTAGATAGCTCTATATATATATATATATATATATATATATATATATATATATATATATATATATATACATATATATACATATATATATATATATATATATATATATATATATATATATGTCAGGTTTGTGCTATCAATTCCATTTACTTGGGAATTGTGTGAGGTGCCTGCAGACTACATGAGACATGAAATCAGAGCATGTGCAAAAGTAAATGAACCACAGCTGCGTTGGTAAAGTCAATTAGGTTAAAGACTCATGTGAAACACATGTGAGTGCTCAAGCAATCAATTAAGCAGACAAATCAAATGAGACATCCTTGGGAAAAGATTTGAGTCACACTGATTAAAAGGAAGAGGAAACCAACCAAATCACGGTCGTACCAAAATGTAAAGCACACAGATCAACAATGCAGAGACATCCAAGGACATCAGAAAGAAGGTTGTGACCATCCATCAGTATGGGGAAAGCTACAAGACCATCTCCCAAAGCTTCCAGCTCCATCCACCCACTGAAAGACAAATCATTTACAAATAGAGAGCATCACCGCAACTCTGCCCAGAAGTGGACGGCCATCAAAACATAGACCAAGAAGCACTAGAAATATAATAATCCAGGTAAAGGCCAACCCACACATCACGTCCAGAGAGCAGCAGACCTCTCTGGCAGCATCTAGGATAAATGTACATAAATCTACAATCAATAGACATGGCAATCATGGGAGAGTTGATAGAAAAAAGCCTCTGCTCTCAAAAAATAACAAAGTTGCTCATTTAAACTTTGCCAGAGAGCACTTGGACAAACCTGAGGCTTTCTGGATGTCCCTTCTCTGGACAGATGAGTCCAAATTGAACAATTTGGCCACAGGCACCATGTTTGGAGAAAAGTCAACACTGCATATAAAGAGAAGAGTTTCCTCCCAGCAGTGAAGCACTGTGGTGGCAGTGTGAGGTTTTGGACCTGCTTTTCTGCCTCCGGACCTGGACGACTCCATATTATCAAGTGAACCATTGATTCCCAGGCCTATCAATGAATTCTTGATCAATCTCCTGCCATCAGTCAGGGAGTTGAGGCTGGGACAGAAATTGATTATTCAACAATCCAGAGCAATCCAGCAAACTACCAAGGAATGGTGAGAAAACGGATTTGTACTCGGGATTGGCTCGGGCTGGACCTCAATATATTACATATATATTAAAATTGTAGTTAAGTACAGTTTCCAGATAAATCAAGTTTTGGACAGAGGTCGTTCATCAATTGTGCAAGTAAAAAGGTCTTCTGAAACATCTATATTTCTAGATATCCTACACTGCAGCTTCTTATATTATCTTCTTCAATTTTTTTACATTTGCCTGGAACTACAGGAATGTAAGATGTTATTCTATGACCATATTAAAGACAGTGTTAGCAATGTGAATTCTTCTCAATGCAAATTCCTCTCAAGACAGATGAGTCATCCAAGCAGACTAACACACAAAGACAGAGATCAAGAGTAATGGTGTTTTCGAATGTAACAACCCTAGCTGTGTAAAATTCAAGTCACGACCAAATTAGCAGAGATCCTTCGAGTCCCTGCAGGCCTTCTGCAGGTTTTGTGGCACCAGTGAAGAGATTTCAGCGATGCCACCGTCCATATGGGAGAACTGAAGCTGCTGAGAGGTTCAAAATAAACCAATCAGAATGCAATTAGCCTGCTGTCTTGGAGTTTTTCCCAGCAATCTGACAAAGCAGGAAACAGGCGCATTCAGCAGGAGCAACGGCAAGAATAACACAGGCAGCGCACGTGCACACGGGCAGCACACGTGCACCACAGTCAGTGCATGTGCATGCAAGCAAGTAAACAAAACAACAACAACAAAACACTAGGAGTGAGTTCCATTTGAATGGGGTGTATCTTTTACTGGACAAATTTGGGTTAGAGAATTCCAGAAGTTCAGACTTAGAGCTGTATTTCCAGCACCACCTTGCTTTTTAACTTGTTACTGTGTGATTCATTAAAGATCAATGCCTTTCTTTACCTGAGAAACATTTATCTTGGAGCTATTTTAACAGCATGGATTTTTGTCAAATACAATTTTCCTCCCAAGTTCTCTATAGATTTATATGTGCTTTTTCCAGATAATTTCTTTGGCGTGATGCTGGTGATTGAACACAAAGAGAGACCGCAGCTGGTCTGCTAATGGCAGCATGGGATGTCTCAGAGCATTACCAAGATGTCTGCAGGACATAGAAGTTCCCTTAAAAGCACTGAGAGCCTGCAGCACGCCCAAAAAGCCAGACGGACAGTAATCACCCCTCATCCGATGGTCTCGGCCCTCTCCCCATAGAACGGCCGTCCTCCTGAGGCAGCTCACACAGCAACGGACACCCAAGTTCAAGCTAGAGGAGAACACACACACACACACACACTAGGTGAAGATCAAGACATACTGTCACAGCCAGTCACAGCGGGAGTGGAGCTCTAACAGACCTGCTGATGCAGCCAGCCAGAAGGAGGGTGGGGGACGGACTCTAAAAGACTCTCCGCCCCAGCAACCTTTTTGGCTCTCAGGATGCTTCAGCATGATCTGTACGTGAAATTCAATTTGGAGGGCTGCATCTGGAATGGAAGCCCTGTGACACGCCAGGCTGAACACACCAGGCTGAACACGCCAGGTGGAACGCGACGGGCTGAACGCGACGGGCTGAACACGGCCGGGTTGTGAAGCTCTGGAACAGAGAAGAGCGTCTCCGTTCAGCCTCACACCATCTGGTGTGCAGCCTTCTCGCCTCCTCAAGCTCTCAGTCAGGAGGCCCACAAAGCCATTAGGCCAAAGTGAAGCCCTCCTCCTACATTCTGGGTGCAGGACAGTAGCGTGCACAGTGTTAGTCACACACCGCGTGTCATGTCGCACATATCGTGGATGTAACAATACTCAGAGAAGCCTAAATCTGGCCATGTAACATAAAGGTTTGTTTGCAAAAATATCCTCTGCATGCTCAATTATATTTGAACACAGTGCATCTGCAGGACTTCATGTCACATAGGATAATAGTTAATAGATAAAAGGAGAAAGCATATTTGAAAGGGGCCATCACTCCTGCTAGTGTGACCCAGTGCCCGAGCAAGGAGTGAGTCTCAGCCTCAGAGACGCTTGCGTCTCCTTGATTAAATTGTTTCCCATACGTCGCAGATCTGACCTGCCAGCTGATCTACACTCTCTCACTCACCAATAAAGCACCGAGCGTGTCAGTCGAGTGCCGTGCACCGAGCATGCCGTAATCTCGGAGGCACTACCAGGCCGCTGTAGAACCACACTCATCCCCTTCCCCATCCCCATGTCAAAACTCAGATTTATTTCACTCGGGCTTTGTTCCAGATCTCTGCATGAACCACAAACCAGCAACACCTGGGCAAGATTAAAGGTACTGTGCAGGGAACAGAGAATAGAGACAGACAGTGAAGGCATCTGCAAGGGCGTTATCTATAGCATTCCGCACACAGTTAACACATATTGCAACTACAAACCCATGAGAATTCCGCTTTTTCTGAATCCCTCATTCGCTTTCTGACTAATGAGAAATATGTCAGTGAGCAACCGCGTAATGTGTACTGGCAAGCGTGTTGCACTCCAACATTATTAGACGCTATTTTCCATGCTAATGTCTTCAGACATGTAGGTAATTTAAGAGCCCATTATGATGCCTAATGACAACTGCAAATTCGAAAGACAATTTAACGACTGGACAGCAGCAACACGTTGTGTGGGCTGATCGAAAGGAAACTCAATAGATGCCAGATTATGATGTTATCAAGGCTGCACATACCAGGTCTTATCTGATTAAAGGGATTTGACTAATAGCCCCTGGCAGCAAAGTTTGCTAAGGTGCCTTGGGCAGGGCACGATCCATTATTTTCCCATAATCCCTAAAGCCTGGACGGCAGGAGAAAAGGGTCATTAGACAGTTGTAGTAATAGCCTTATTCGCATTTGGTGGATTGCCACATGAGGTCCTTTTAATTGTGGATAAGCTTCACTGGTCTACACTCCTCTTCATATACTTCACATTCAAATAATGTAATTTTGCATTTAAATGCAATCTTTTCTTGTTCATGGCAAAAACAGCAAACAATTTAAATTGTAAAAGAAGTCAATAACAACCAATGGAACTATTTTCTCTGTCATCAGGGGTTAGAGGGTAATGAGACCTTCATAAACAGCAGATGGATTCTCACTCTCTCACTCTCTCAATCCTGCCATCGCTGGGAGAAGTTCTGGCATTTCTTAGAAATGTTACATAATCTGTTATTATTAAAGCAATGATCAGTTCTTCTGTTATGAGTTGCAAATCTTGCCCAACCTCCAACAAACAAGATTTTTTTAGACGCTCCATTAGTGATCTACAGATAATTCTGAACACATGCACTTCAGCCCACCCAATATGCTAAACTGGCTCTAGATTTTCTGCTGCTAAATAATATTACAAAATATTATACTATTGACAATATGACTGATGAGGCGTATTGCAATAGGGTAACATTCTTTTAATTCTGATTATCATTATTATGATGAGTATAAACATAAATATCGTTCGTTCTCTACGAGTGGCTCATCTTCTTCTGTGCCGTTCTTCTGATCTAGAGGTTCTTTATGTGATTGGGTCTAGACCACAGGGTCGTCCTGGCAAAGAAGGCAGTCACATGAACCGGACTTCCCTATTAACATGTTCATTTTCATTAGCTATATGTGTGCCCACAATAAAAAACATTTACAGATTCACTGATAGTGATTAACGAATGATCGCTGGTTTTCAAGGTCCACAGATGTACTGTGAACACATTGCTACACTACAGCATTATATTTCATTGTGAGTCTTTATTGGTTATGAGGGTTATTGAAATTTTGGCAACAGCAGAGAATTTCAAGAGTACTTATGAACATATCTTCAATCAGTCATCGCAACAGAAAAAGATTCCACATATAATAGCCTTCCCTTCTGTGTCAGAGGCCACTAATATGTGCATGATTGTCGGCAGCAAGCGGGGATTTAATCGGTGCTTAAGTTGTGTCTTTCTTTAGCTGTTTTGCAAAGAAAGCCCTGGAAACCATGTCACAATAAGACCCACTTCTAGACACACACAGCCCGGGGTTCAGTAAACCCCTCCGCATGAGTCGGAGACGAAATAGATTCAAGAGCAGTGAAGCAGACCGCAGTGATTGAGGCTCCAGTCATAACACAATTGTTCAATTTCAGAGAAAGACAGAGGGAGAAATGGAGAGGTACAGAAAAGGAGAGTGAGGGTGAGAGAAAGAAAGACAACATTCATATTTGTAGCAACTAAAGGCCTTGTTTTAAATGTAATGCCTGTCATCGTGTTTTTAGTGTCTGTCATGTTAGTGCCTGTCATGTAATGAAATCTAAATTGAGGTTTCATAAAGAAAATCAAGAAATACTCACATTTGTTTTAAAAGTTATGCCTCTAGCCAGGCAGTAAACAGAACTTATGTTCTGTGGCAAAAAGCTATACATAATTCACATTTTTTTTAAAAGTAAAACCATGTTGCTTAGAATTCGGCTTTGTGAGGGGCAGTAAAAAAAAGTGAAACAATTTCTGTTAAACATGAAGATTGATCTTTTAGCCATGGGTTGGTTCTCAGTAGACGAACATGAGCCACATGGTTAATGCACATGACAACTCCCTCCAGTGAGGGAGGATTTGGGAAGTTTGTCTCCTCTCATCAACCCAACGCTTAATATCTGACTGCACTACCTCTCTGGTTTTGCCCCATTGCTCCTCAGGATAGCTGAATTTCACAGAGGGAAACAAATATGGAATGAAGAAGAGGACTGAAGGTTTGCTGTGATTTCTGAACGTATGCGTGTCCCTGAAGTCCTCCTCCCAAAAACAACTGGAGGGTCAACAATGGGGCGACAGCCATTAACTGATTTTCAGCTAAAACCACAAACAGACAGATGCTCCACACTGACTCACCGTCATTAGCCTAATATGACACATTAGCATGAATTATGTGCCTGGTTTCCAGTCGTAACTAAGGCAGCCTTCATTAAAAGGAGCAAGGAGGTACCAAGCTACAAATTTTCATGTGTTTTTGGCAGGGGGGTGCAAGGTCATTTAATTAAGCGCATGATACCTCAGAAACTACGCTCCTCAAAACTGCTTCTGACAACACTTCTCCATCATTGAACACAGCGCAAACACACCTTGGCAGCCACACAGTGGTGTAAGCTACAGGTACAGGTACTTACCAGGTCTCAAAGTGACCTGCAACCATGCATGTAGTGTAGGGACTGTACTGTAGGGACTGTAGTGTAGGGACTTTAGTGTAGGGTCTGTAGTGTAGGGACTGTAATGTAGGGACTGTAATGTAGGGACTTTAGTGTAGGGACTGCTGTGTAGGGACTGTAATGTAGGGACTGTAGTGTAGGGGCTGTAATGTAGGGACTGTAATGTAGGGACTGTAGTGTAGGGACTGTAATGTAGGGACTGTTGTGTAGGGATTTTAGTGTAGGGACTGTTGTGTAGGGATTTTAGTGTAGGGACTGTAATTTAGGGACTGTAATGTAGGGACTGTCATGTAGGGACTGTAATGTAGGGACTGTAGTGTAGGGACTGTAATGTAGGGTCTGTTGTGTAGGGACTGCTGTGTAGGGACGTTAGTGTAGGGAGTGTAGTGTAGGGACTGTAATTTAGGGACTGTAATGTAGGGACTGTCATGTAGGGACTGTAATGTAGGGACTGTAGTGTAGGGACTGTAATGTAGGGTCTGTTGTGTAGGGACTGTTGTGTAGGGACGTTAGTGTAGGGACTGTAATGTAGGGACTGTAGTGTAGGGAATGTCATGTAGGGACTGCTGAGCAAATCATTCATGCAGCACAAACACGATTCATCATCCTCACGTTTGTTTTCCCATGTTGTCATATCTGGGAGCTGGGTTTAAAGGCACTACAGCCAATCAAGTGCCCAGACTGTCCATTTAATTACTGACAATTAGAAACTCCAAGATCGAATTCTTTGGTGCGATGCACCTCTGCAGTCCAAGGGAAAGTGACACTAATGGTAGACACTAGGACCCAGCAGCCAGAACACACTCAGGTCTTATCAGCATGAACAAAGAATCGCCTCCTGTTTGACTGTAAGATACGATCAGGCAGATACAGACTTTATCGAAATTAATTATTTATGGTGCAGATGTGCAGTGCGATGTAGTGATGAATATTGTTAATAATGTGATATCACCCTTAAGCTGTAATATCATGTACACACCATTTACATTAGTTTAAACACGCAGCTCGTTCCACTCTATCTGTTAAGCTTCGTCAAAATATAAGAAATGATAATGCTAATGCACTGAAGCCAGAAGCTTATGCCTACATTTATCAAACCTCTCAACGTAAGAGCAATGATCTCAAATCAACCCCCATCCACATAAGTCTATTCGGATGGACTCCTTGTAACACGCTGAGGCCTTTAATATATGGGCTATGGAAGAAGACCCGGGTCCAACGTGACTGAGCTCCAGAGAGAAGAACAGCGTAAACTCGGAGTACAGCACCTCCTCTCAGCTGCGACAGTGACCCAACATCACTAAAACTCACAAAGCATGAGGTTTTCCTTTCTCCACGCCATTGTCACCATGTAAAAACATGGACGTCTTCCGCTGACGCCACACCGTCACGACTTCCTGTCTCGCGTCGCTCTATGGTTCTGTCTCTATGGAGACGCCTTCCTGCGGTGTTGTTCTGGTTTCAGTTTTGCTCCTAGTCTCTCCTCTTGTTTGTGTCCTCCCTGTCCTTAGGTTGTTGCGTTTGTCTTTCGTTTCCCCTGATTTTCCCTTCTGCATTTCTCATAATCCTGCTCCGTGCTGGGCTTTGTTTCAATTTGGCTTTCTCATAGAGTCCAGTTGGGTTTCCACATGCGACTGTACTGGCTTCTTGACCTCAAACCGTGACGACAGTTCTGGATTCGCTCTGCTAAGCGTTTACATCCTTCTTCCCATCAGTCATTGCTACAGGGGAGCCATGACGACACAAGGGCAGGAAAACGTGTGTAAATGCTAAAAATTTCTGTTTGGTTACTGAGGTTAATGTTAATGTTAGAGTTAAGATTAGGCTTAGAAAAATAATATGATATATACAGGCCTATGTGACTCTATGCCCTGACAAGGTGTGTGTGTGTGTGTGTGTGTGTGTGTGTGTGTGTGTGTGTGTGTGTGTGTGTGTGTGTGTGTGTGTGTGTGTGTGTGTGTGTGTGTGTGTGTGTGTGTGTTTGTGTTCGTTTGGGGGGATTGGGGAGAGAGATAGGGAGAGCAAAAAAGAGAGACAGACAGAGAGAGAGCAGGAGAGGGTGAGATAGAGAATTGGTGTTAAACAGGAAAGAGGGTCAGAAAGGAAAGATGTGGGTCAGTGAACATGTTCCACTCCAAGTCTCATTAAAACCAGCCAGGTGCAATCCTGATTAGACATGGCTGCACTCCCCAACTTACACTGATCATGTTTTAACTGATGAACAGACACAATATGAGTACAAGTACGATAAGAGATTCACTAAGTGAAATAAGCAGAAAGTGAGACCTTACAAAAAAAAAACACTGATAGTGCAAACTGAAACATTAATAACCATGTTGACATGATTCGTCGCATGGTTGTGTCATGACCCAAGTCTCTGAAGGCTGCCTGTGACTCTATGAATCTGGTAACACATCTGTAGAGGATAAATGTCTGCTGTCACTAAATCACACACCTGTACATAACACTGTTCCACATGGCTGTAAAGTCTGATGGGGAACAGGTGACCTGAATGTACACAAAATCAGAGAATATTCAGGAATTATAAACATCTTTATCACACTGAAACTGTTGGTGACGTTTATAGTCAGACATATTGCCATACTTCCACTCTTCCTCTTGTAGCATACCATCTGAAGCCACAGTGACATGTCATGGCAGCCTCACTATAGCATCATTTCATCATTCTCTGGGAACATCATCTCTCTTCATCCCAGAATGTCATTTGCATTTATTAATTCACTCATTCCTTCATTCATTCATTGGTCTGTGTGGTCTGTAACCTGCTGAAAAAAAATTATTACAGGTTGTCATATTTGTAAATGACCTTTATGAAGCCTGTGATACAATTTGTGATTTCCAAAAGACATCGATATGTCATCAAATAAAAATCAAAGAGTCCAAAGACCAGTTCTGTTAGTGCCTCACATTATCATTAATGCCATGCTCCTCCCCTCGAAGGTCCTGATCCCAAACCAGCCGTCAAACTCACCAAACTACAGTTCTGTTATTGTCATCATTTTGTGCTTTTGTGAGTGAAGAATGGATAGAAGCATCACAGCATTTCACTCTATAATCGTGCAACGTTTTTCAGGCAGGCTGCGTCACAGTATCCACGGCAACCCCTTCCGACTGATCCATCTCTGACAGGTTTTAATGAGGTCGCTGGGCCTGCCTCGGCATGCAAAACATTGCTCGTTTTCGATTCGCTGGGCTCCACCATGCAGCCAGGAAAATCACATCCTGACTCCCGAGTACGACTCCATAAATTACGACTCCATATACTTGTCCCATTACTGGCATCAGTGGTCAGGGAGGATGATGGTGGATTATCCAGTAGAGGGCTTCCTGAAGAGGGTCCTCTCATCGAACTGCCCCTGCCTGACTTCCACATGAAAGAAATGAATCGATTAATCAGTCCCGAAGCAGACCTGTGCAAATTAGGTCTCGGCCAGCGTCTCCGTCCCACACAGGGAAGACGGTTTAATCAACACCCGCCAAAAGGCCTCCCAGCACAGCTTCCCCCAAGCACCTGCCTGCTTATTTTCTTCTATGACTTTCTGTTGTATATTTATCACCAGACTAAAGCCCGATGTTCATGGTATTCCCTCTGGGCAAAGGGCAACAGAACAGACCCAAGACAAGAACTCTGCACTTCTTTTCTTAATAAGCATAAAAAATAGGATCATGTAGTGATGCACGTGGACCAGGATGCTGGAGGATTTGAAGGTCCATACATCCTTGTGGCCTACGAGCAGAAGCTCGTCTACGGAGGCCTTACACTTCCCAGCCCCCTTGGCCTTCAGTCGGTGGTATTGGCTCTTTAACCTGCGGCCGCAATGGCAGTCGCCCTGTCAAAATGAGAACGTGAGTGGACGTCACGGCTCTTCTGCTTGAAGCTAACAAGAGTGAACCACAAACACCAACACCAAACACTAATACCAAACACAGATACCAATCACCAAACACCAATACCAAACACAGATACCAATCACCAAACACCAATACCAAACACAGATACCAAACACAGATACCAATCACCAAACACAAATACCAAACAGCAATCACCAATACCAAACACTAATCACCAATACCAAACACCAGCACCAAACACCAATAACAAACTCCAATACTAATACCAGGTACCAATACCAAACATCAATACATCTGGCTGGAAATAACAGGAAAGGCTCAACTGCACCACTGGAAACAGAACCTCAGGCAAAAAGCAGTACTGAAGATGTGTTATGAAGATGTTTCAACATTATTTTCATTTGTTATGAAATTTAGGGCAGTGTTCATGGCTGTATAACCCAAACCATCATTATCTAAGAGAGTCTCTGAGTAACTGCACATAACTACCGTGTGTGTGTAGAACCCTGTGGACTTGATCATCCAGCACGTGATTCAAAAACGTAATTGTGCCGCCATGTGAAAATGTCACTATACCACCAACTACAGTGTAATATACAAAGTAACAATATGTAACAACATATTGATACTCGATACCTACATAATAAAAAACCAGTGCATACAGATGGCAAAGAATTTGTGCAACGTTGCACATTAGTATCCAATATTTTACACTGTAATAAGTGAGTCACACCATAACCGTGGAGATGTAATGGAAAGAGTTACCAAGTACATTATATTGAAATGCATTGAAAATCTTCTGCTATTTTATATACTGTGTAATGTGCAGCAACGTGGTAATGTAGAGCCATCAAGGTGGTAGGTGATTAATTATTGGTGGCTTCTAGTAAATACTGATTTAGGTTCTACAACTTTAAGCTTTCTCTTTTGCAATGATGTCCTCATGCTGCAAGATCAGTAGAGGTTTGCACACAGAGAAAGGGAGTCTGATTAAGTGAACCTGAGTTTCATTAAGGGCACTGAACTCCTTCGTTCAGTCCCTTTGTGTGAGAAGCAGACACTTTAAAGCCACGAGGGCACTGGAGGAGAAGAAAGAAAGAGAGACAGTGAAGACCTTCCGACACAGCTCAATGGAAAATGGCTTGAATGAGTGCTGCACAATGTGTTGTTAGATTTTTTGGAGGTGGGGTGGGGTGGCATTGTGTCTTTAACTTGATGAATGTCCCTGTATGTTTTTTTCTGGATCAACACATTAATGTGATCCACCAAACCCAAATATTTGGGGTCAGAATAACACAGTCCAGTCTTCAACCAGGTAACACTGGGATTATCGAAGTTTAATATATTGCAAGGTGATGTGTAGCAGTCTAATCACAGTAAGACATGTCTGTACTGCTTCTACAGACAGAGAGTGTTCTGACTAATAACAGTCATAGTCTGCCTCTGATCCCCTGCAGAACACAATCCAAAGCAGTTTTGTACACACACACACACACACCCAAGTGGGTTGCCGTACTCTACAGGAGCCTTGCGCCTGAGAAAGGCCAGGGTCATGGGGTCAGAGCTGGGCCGCGGTCTAACCGTCTCAAAGCAGGAGCACAGACACAGCAGCGTGCGAGTGGAGTCACATCCATCCTCTGTGCTCAGCGCACACATCCTCCAGCCAGTTTTAGCAACATCAAATTTACACTATACGCCTTCACCAGACATTTTTCACATTGCAAACAAAAACACCAGTTTTAATCTGTGGGCTATAAGCTTTGCAGTTATAAACAAATCAGTGAATAAAATCAGTTAACGGTTTATGATCTTTGCACTCAGAGCTCGAAGTTCGTTATTTCTTTGTGGTTTTACAAAATGCATTTCTGTGTCTGCCACGATGCTGTTCTCATCCCCTAATAGCTTACACAGTAAATATGAGCACAGAGTCCAGAACATCACAGTGAAGCAAAGCACAATTAATAACACATGTGCTTATTTGAAATACCACACAGTATGTATGTGCGGCCATGTTGACAAGAATAATATTCCCAGAAAAAACACAAAGGCCACACTTAAATAATGAGGCAATTACAGAGAAATGGCACTCTTTAAAAAAATGTACTGATCCAATTATCTCCAGCACACAGGCTTGCAGCGTAATGGTCAGTAGGAACTCTGACATGGCTTCAGTAGCTTCCTGTAGCCACAGGATTCACTTAACCTTTTCTGGGCAGCATAATGTGTGAAATCAATTTGTCTACAGCAACGGCAAAAGCTCTGACGTGAAATTAGACTTGGAAGATATGTTCCTGAATTGTTGGAATGATGGAGGAATAAACAAATTCACCTCTGCATCTCACTGCCAGAGAGCCCCGTACCTCACCAGCAGGATCTGACCACTTGTCACACAGGACTGACTCGAGACTGCAGGAGGAATATAAATACAGTATTTTAAAAAGCTTGTATATATGAAAACATTAAAAAATATACAAGCCTTGTTTTTCCATTTTCTGCTAACATCTTTCTCTTCCAGCATAATTATTTTGAATCTCTTCCACCACGTAGGACTGAGTTGTCTTGTACTGTGTGAAGCTCCCATTGTCTCCCACCTGTGCCGTTCAGGGTCTGGAGTGACTGTGATCTGCTTTGACCAAATATAATGCTGAGAACTTGCAGGAAGTCTATTAATGTCGGCCTAATGGCGAACCCATTACAATGATATTAAAGTCTTCACTGTGAAATCCATTGCTGAAGGGGGGAAAGGAAAAAGGTCTATGGAAAATGTGCTGTTTCTCCATTAGCTAAGTGAATATGAATGGCTTCCGCATGTGTGTGTGTGTGTGGGGGGGGGGGGGGGTGTATTTGCTCACTTTGCTTTTATCAGCTGTTTCTACAAAGAGACAAAAGAGTCTATTTAGAACTCAGAAATACATATAGAGGTGCTCAAGTGGCAAATAAACACCTATACATCCCAGCGTGGGCCATCTGCTGTGTTTACGTGTGTTTAATGTGTGCTGCAGTGGGCATGTAGGCTGTGTACCTTAAGTAGAAAATTTCAGTTTTTAACAGTTAGGGTTAGGGTGAAAACACACACACACACACACACACACACACACACACACACACACACTCACACAAACACAGAGAAAAAGGCATCAGTGCTGCCACTGTAGTTTCTCTATTATTATTAACAGGCTGGACTGCAAGAGCACAATAAAAGATTGATGACCCTTAATTTTCACTGTCTCTCCTCAAGCTTTGGTAGGTTCCATAAGAACGGTCAGAGAGTGGCCATCCATAGAACACAACCATACTATTCAGGATCCAGCCCAAATAGGCAGGTGAAGGTGTCAAGGGGCTAGGGGCAGTCTCCTAGGGGCTAGGGGGAGTCTCCTAGGGGCTAGGGGTGTCACCTAGGGGCTATGGGCTGGCCACGTCCGTGCAGAACAGCTGTAGTGGCTCAAAAAGTCAAAGTGCACTTCTCCTACAAAATGAGGAAGAAACAGCATTTTATTTATTGTGTAAAATTGAAAAAATATTAAGCAGAACCTTTCAGCCATTATGTACAAATATTTACGGGTTTGTACCAAGAAGGAACTCTTCTACCTGGTTCCAAAGCCCTTCCTAAAGCCAGACCCAAATACAGCAACCTTCTCTATCTACCCATTTACACAATTTATGAAATATAAAGAGAATGAATCATTTCATTCAGGACCAGCAGTGATGTGGCCCAGGACGATGCTCTGCACCTGTGATGGACCCACACCTGTGCTGCGTGCAATCCAAGGGACCGAACACAAAAAGGGTTGGTGGACGCATGATGTAATTAGGAAGGCGGAGTCGTTAATTAGCATCTCCTCAGCCAATCGATTTGCTTGTCAAATACTTTTAAATGGCTGCATTAAAAGTAAAGACTAAACACCGAAACACAGCAGAAGCACAGCAGCACCAAAAACATTTCACACAGTACAAAATAGGGGTGTCGCAAGCCCAAGAAACGGTCGGGGACTGTGCTAACGTTTTTCAATTCACATTTTTCTTACATTGTTGGAGTTGGGGACAAACATTTCCAGAGCACAGAGGACCTTCATCCTCTAGAAGGTGTAGAAGGTCCTAGTTTTAGGCCTGTCCTTGAAAATACATGTTTGATCCTTAGAACATCTTTGATTCTTAATGAAATAGGAGCAACTTGCTGGACACTGCCACGTTCACATGGATCTTCCATTTCTTTGCGCCAGTCCTTCCGTACTTGTGTGCTGCACAGCAAAATGCACTTTGTGTGGACATGGAAATACCTGCACTTATAATGCGTCACCAATCTTTGTGCAGCCTAGAATGGTGTTGAAGCCCATACTGAAACCCATTAGAAAACTTTGCAGGCCATACAAGATTGTGCTGTGCTATTGTATTGCATTGTAACTACATGGTTGCTATTACAGGAAAACATGGGATCAGCAAAAACACTTCACAACACACTGTGAAACCCTAAGGTGCACTGTGTTTATTTATTGTAGTTTATTGTACTTCCTATAAACCATATAGAAGTCAAATATATCATATTAAGGCAAATAACCATTCAGTACTGTAAAAGGTGTGAGTTATATTACATAACATCATAACATAAGATATTTTGATAACTTATTTCTTGTCATATTATGATACGAAATCATTATACCACAATGTTAAAAAGTGGGCCATTAAATTTTTTTTTATATTATATGTGGCTGCTTTAAATAAAATTCATAGTAGCCTCAGGAAATCTTCTGGGCCAAAACATAATTAATTTCTTCTCCATAGAACGCCTAGCCAAATAAAATACAGTAAGTGAAACAGAGTCTGCTCCACTGTTAACCTGAAGTCATTAAACCATCGACTCTTTGCTTGGTTTCACTGACCATCTGCCACGGCTGGAAGAAGCAGTCGAAAAGATGCATTCTGCTTCCGGGTCATTGCTACAGCACCATGTCTGGGAGCTTAGCTGTCTGTCACGGTGGGAAAACTCCACCGAACCACAACACAATGTGCCCTGCTTACGAACGCCGGTCCACACCCCCGCATTATGACTCCATAATGAAGAGTGTGACCCACACCAAGCTTAAACCCGCCCCCGCGAAGGGGAAGAGGCCAATTAGAGCGCCACCCTTCGCGTTGCCTGACACAGGTCGAAAGAGAGGGTGAGGCAAACACAGGCCAATTACACAGCAGCAACGCCATCAACCCCAGTACTGATGTGGGTGATACTTAAAAGATGTGACTGTTGTGACCAGATCCTCTGTGTATACATGGAGCTTCAAACGTCAGCGTCTGCATGAGCCCTAACAGAGCCCACGACTTGATAAACACCTGCTCACCGACAGATGTCCATTAGTAAGCTAAGTAAGCTAGTTTATCACACCTAAAAGGTATAGACTACGCTATGCATTTTGGCATAAGGACGACGTATAACTTTCTAACAGTAGTGCATTAGCTCAGGGTATAATACGCAGACGCTATGTTCTCAGCACCCCCTCTCATTAGAAGCACCTCTTCTGTAGGTATAATATGCAGACGCACTCTGCAGATATAATATGCAGACGCACTCTGCAGGTGTATCTTCTTGGACTCAACAGCTCCTCGTTTTTTTATCCACAAAATTTATGATGGCCATCCTCCACCTCATTATAAATGGTAAGCTGTTAGCTGGATATGTTGGTGTGACGGATCACACTAACCCATGCAGTGTGTGTGCTTGAAAACCCACCAACACTGCTGTGTCAGTTCAACAACCACTACCACGTCAGAGATAGTGCTGTGTAGGGGCTGTTCTGTCCCCATAAAGATATTTAATAATGGTCCAGGGGTCAGAAGGTGACCAATGTTTAAGGGGCAGGGGGTGGACGCCTAAGAGATGTGCCACAATTGTATGCAAAAGAACTGCACCTATGAGATAGGGGGAGCTACTAAAGTTGTTGTAAAGGGAGTGGGGGTGCAGAGGACACGGCATCCAAATAAAAGGAGCTGAAGAGTATTGCCTCCATCTCAGGCATCCCGAGGCCCCGCCACACCCCTACACACTCCGGCACACCCATACACACCCATACACACCCCTACACACTCCGGCACACCCATACACACCCATACACACCCCTACACACCCCGCCACACCCCTACACACTCCGGCACACCCATACACACCCATACACACCCCTACACACTCCGGCACACCCCGCCACACCCCTACACACCCATACACACCCCTACACACTCCGGCACACCCATACACACCCATACACACCCCTACACACTCCGGCACACCCATACACACCCATACACACCCCTACACACTCCGGCACACCCCGCCACACCCCTACACACCCATACACACCCCTACACACTCCGGCACACCCCGCCACACCCATACACACCCATACACACCCCTACACACTCCGCCACACCCCTACACACCCCGCCACACCCATACACACCCCTACACACTCCGGCACACCCATACACACCCATACACAGCCCTACACACTCCGGCACACCCCTACACACTCCGGCACACCCATACACACCCATACACACCCCTACACACTCCGGCACACCCATACACACCCCTACACACTCCGGCACACCCATACACACCCCTACACACTCCGGCACACCCCTACACACTCCGGCACACCCATAAACACCCATACACACCCCTACACACTCCGGCACACCCATACACACCCATACACACCCCTACACACTCCGGCACACCCATACACACCCATACACACCCCTACACACTCCGGCACACCCATACACACCCATACACACCCCTACACACTCCGGCACACCCATACACACCCATACACACCCCTACACACTCCGGCACACCCATACACACCCATACACACCCCTACACACTCCGGCACACCCCGCCACACCCCTACACACCCATACACACCCCTACACACTCCGGCACACCCCGCCACACCCATACACACCCATACACACCCCTACACACTCCGCCACACCCCTACACACCCCGCCACACCCATACACACCCCTACACACTCCGGCACACCCATACACACCCATACACAGCCCTACACACTCCGGCACACCCCTACACACTCCGGCACACCCATACACACCCATACACACCCCTACACACTCCGGCACACCCATACACACCCCTACACACTCCGGCACACCCATACACACCCCTACACACTCCGGCACACCCCTACACACTCCGGCACACCCATAAACACCCATACACACCCCTACACACTCCGGCACACCCATACACACCCATACACACCCCTACACACTCCGGCACACCCATACACACCCATACACACCCCTACACACTCCGGCACACCCATACACACCCATACACACCCCTACACACTCCGGCACACCCATACACACCCATACACACTCCGGCACACCCATACACACCCATACACACCCCTACACACTCCGGCACACCCATACACACCCATACACACCCCTACACACTCCGGCACACCCATACACACCCATACACACCCCTACACACTCCGGCACACCCATACACACCCATACACACTCCGGCACACCCATACACACCCATACACACCCCTACACACTCCGGCACACCCCTACACACTCCGGCACACCCATACACACCCATACACACCCCTACACACTCCGGCACACCCCGCCACACCCCTACACACTCCGGCACACCCATACACACCCATACACACCCCTACACACTGCGGCACACCCATATACACCCCTACACACTCCGGCACACCCCGCCACACCCCTACACACTCCGGCACACCCCGGCACACCCCTACACACCCCTACATGTTTATTCAATTTGGAGCCGTACTCCAACAAAGGCCTGCGGAGCTTGTGGCTCATCTTTCATTGAGCGTGTGTCTGCTCTCTTGAAGCACGGTCTAATGTGTCTTCAGGGCCAGATCACCCCATGCTGAGGTCCCACATTAAAGAGTGAAGCTTGTCTCTTCACCTTGCAGATGCCTTTTATTGATTTTCCCATCTGCGTGAACGGCATGAGGTTCAGGTGGGCTGTCATTATCGTTTTGGGGGATTTACGCCATAATTTCAGTGCACTGGAGAGTGAAGCCCACTACACACACAGACGTGCATGCACACACACACACACACACACACACACACACACACACACACACACACCTGCTGATTCATACTCTCTTCAGAAGCTATCCAAGATGGCCCATAACCCGTTTCTATTGCTTTGTCAATATCTGTTTGGGCAATGTCATTGTTTGCTTGAGTTTGTTCGATGTCATTGTTTGTTTGGAATATTCTTGCTTCATGGATCTTTGAAACCCTATCTTCTAACCAGACAGAAAATTTGGTCATTAAACCAGCCCAAAGTGATCTTTCCATATGACCTCGTTTAAAAGCAGATATTTGTATGCTGCATGTTAGACAAAACTTTAGAAAATACATATGCTGAAACCATGTCATCCATATCATCATCAACTACTTTTCATGCAAGGATTATTCACCACTGCATAATGCATAGCTATGTGCACCATTATATTTTATTTTATTGTGTCGCGCACACACACACACACACACACACACACACACACACACATATACATATATATATATATATATATATATATATATATATATATATATATATATATATATATATATATATATATATATATAACACACACACACACACACACACACACACACACACACAACGCAATATCCTTTAAAGTATATGCTGTGAGCCTGACTCCAAACGCAGTGAAGTAGTGGCCCCTATGGGTTAGCCTCTGTAAATCAATGTCGCAAGGTTTCTTTGATTTTATTTGGAATTGCATAAATACGTGTACGATAAGTTTAAACCACAGTCCCATCCATCTCGATACTTTTACGCTATTTCTGTCATTTTGATCATTGCCATTGCTAGTGTTTGGCTGTTTTGAAAAGGAGGTGAGAGCCCTTCAAAGTTAATTTTTTGAAGATAAATGCTTAGATAAATCGTGTAAAAGTTGAAGTATACGTGGAAGGTCCGATGAATATCACAGTGCCCTGTTGCGTGGGTTGGCAATGTCGCAGACATGAGAGGAGAGATATTAAGATTCTCCACTGTCAGTCTACGTCGTTAGACTGCCGAGTGGACAGCGACAGTTCTGAAGCTAGCACTGTCCCTGGTTCTGAATTTACAGACACGAAGAGGAGAGATGAAACACTCCAGTGTTCGGATCTGATCTGCTCTTCTTTCTTCCCGCGCCATAGTCCGTAACACCCTAACTTATTAGCGCCGTGTCTGACGTTGGTCTTTTCTCTTCTTTGACTGAGCACCGGAGTGTGTGCGACGCCGAACATCTTCAGTGCACGTAAACTTATTCTTGCATAAGGGGAAACGCAATGACTTTGAATCCGTTGTCGCTTAATTTTGTAGTTTATGTGTTCGGAATCTTTACTCTGAATTCCCAGATTGTTGGATATGAAACCTAATGGCGTTTCTCATACACCTGCAGTATTTGGAACTTGATTGAAATTCCACTCAACGCCACGCGCGGATGACTAGGTAATCAGGCAATACCAGAAGGAAGTATCGTTTTTACACCTATTTTGGATATTTTCCCTTTTTGCACATAGCAAAACGAGCGGTCACTCAACTCCGATGACCGGGAAAGGATAAATATGTTCACGTATAATATATCTTTCTGGATATCTCATCGCCCAAGTCAATTTCAAAACCCTGGGGCAGGAGCATGACCGGTAATCTTTTTACATTTTAAATTCAAGATACTCGGATTATTTCGCCTTTGGAGTAAGAGAAATTTTCGACCAAGTTCTGCTGGAATTGTGATTTTTGTATTCACCATCACAAAGGTGCTCTGGGCTCGCTCGCTTCCGATTCCAACAAAGTGGAACCAGACATTTCAACGCGGTGAGTTGAAAGGTTCGGTGTTCCGTGCGTTGTCTATCATTTACGAATACAGCTAATGTATATGCATGCAAAAGTTATTTGCATGCCACCTTCCGCTCTAAATTGACTATTGTTCAAGTAAATCTATGACTCAATATCATTTGTTGTGTGTACATGTTTGTTATAAACGTTTATTGCTCAGTAGGACGGAGCCGAGACATTTCAGGTTATATACTGCAGCGTTTGCTTCGCGTGCCGTGAATCATCGTCGTGTAGCTTTTGCCTTTTGAGGTTCAGGGTTTTGAAGTCACTCCACGGTCGCGTGCCATTTCATGCTTAATCTCACGAACCCTCACGAGGGAAGAAGCATTTGGATCAGATCCCACTGTGCTCTCCTTAATGACTCAGAAAATATGGCAATTCCTCGAGGCCATCGGAGTTACTGAAGTTCATAGGGTGACGATGCCCACATAAATCCATTGCACCCCTAGTTACGTTGCGTTGGGGAATTAGCAGCAAACTGAGGGGCAACATGTTGCGTACATCAGTGATGTGTATTCCTGGAAGACATATCCTTCCGCCGTTAACACCTGCTCATTTTCAGTTTCAACTGTTCTGGTCAATTGTATGTTCTATACTTGTGCTAGTATGAGTCTTATCAAAAGCAAACGCAAGCTATTACCGGTCTTAATAGCTCAACCCCCACCCAACAAAAAACCCACCTCTCTCTCTCTCTCTCTCTCTCTCTCTCTCTCTCTCTCGACCACCTCTCAGTCCAGGGAGATATATCCATTTGCCATCACTTTATCAGTAGCTTCCCTTTTATTTCCCCATAAATTAAATGCTTACTGATGTTGTTGGGCTGATGCGATAGGCTAAAACGCGACCATTAATCCACAAAAGTTGCTTTACTATGTCGTGCTTGTTTCAAGCTTATGTGAAAAATAAAGCAATCGTATACAAAGAGCTTAATGTCGTTTTCAGTAAGAGCAGAATTAGATTCCTTCACGTCTGTGGAATTAATAACCCACGCGGACATCAGTCATGAATGTGATCGTGATGGATTCGACACTCGTCAAGTAAAATGAGCTATTAGCAGTACGATCACCTTATGTCTGTAAAGAAAGTATTACACTCTGCTTCAAATGCAACAGGACCGCCGCGGCGAAGGATGGGCCTCCTCTTCCCAGTGACCTGCGTCGTACTGCTCGCCCTCAACGCCGCTGTCTTACCAGCCTCTGTCAGTCCCGAGGACTACCCCGCGGACGAGGCCGAGCGAACGGCCAGCAATGACATCATTTTTGACGACTATCGGGGCAAAGGCTGCGTGGATGACACTGGCTTCGTGTACAAACTCGGGGAGCGTTTTTTCCCCGGTCATTCGAACTGCCCGTGCGTCTGCACAGAGGATGGCCCGGTGTGTGATCAACCCGAATGTCCAAAAATCCACCCGAAGTGCGCAAAGGTGGAACACAATGGATGTTGCCCAGAGTGCAAAGAGGTCAAGAACTTTTGTGACTACAGAGGAAAGACATACAAGATACTGGAGGAATTCAAGGTAAGATGCTTTAAATTCTTTACAGTCTTTACATTCTTTACATTGCATCAAGATGGGCAGCTGTAATGTGGTGATGCTATCAGACATTAAACTAATGTCAGTGCTATTTCAGTGCTAATTTCAAAGATTTCAGGTGTGCATTCAATGAAATTCCAATGCTGCCTAAATCACAAACAGGGATACATATGGTTTATAATAAACCTATTAAGGTAGCTGACGTGAATAACTCTGAACTTGACAGACCCCCTACCAATGACAACAGTGCTGTATACCAAATATATCAGATTTTAGTCCTACTGCAGTACCACACATTTATTTTTGCCTCAATGTACTGTATATATGTGCATCCTAAAGGGGTGTGAAAATAGTGATCAAAACAATTACTATGAAATTACAATCCATAAACAGGGTTTTGAGCAATGGCATACATAAATCTCCACATATATATTAAGCAAGCAATTTTCTGAATGCTGATAAAAGCCAGCTGTGGCCTTTTAAATGGAAACTTCAATTAACATTGCATATGATCTTCAAATGCCTTCCTAAAACTGTACACAGAGTACAGCCTATGAGATTAGGTGGAATGAATGTGACAACTTGGGTATTGAAGCTCAAGATCAAACACATATAGGATAAAAACACCAATCAAATAGAAAATTGATGTGTGTGTGTGTGTGTGTGTGTGTGTCTGTGTGTGACAAGTGTGTGTTAACTTTGAAGCCACTGGCTGCACCAAACTTATTACAGAATGTCGAATGTGTTTCAAGAGATCATGACGTCCATAACATTTGACACACATGCACACAGTATATCTTCCCATGGGAGAGTTATCACACTAAAACAGAAATCCATCACCACAGAAAAGCAGTTCTGTCATGCCTATGTCTACCTGACAAAGCAATCCATTTGATTCCTGTGTGCACCAGTGAGCATTTCTCTCCGTGCTTTAAATTTGGGATATTTATATTGATCGCTGAGACAGGCCAATCAATCATGCAAGGGGAGCACCAAAAGACCAGACCAAAAGAATATCTAAAAAGATCTGTCAGTCTAAAACAAATACACCAGCACTCAGTACCTCTGCTTCATCAACTGTTTCCTCACCTGCTAGACTCTTCACAAGCCCAAGTTTACTCACTAATGCCAATTTATGGACTGCCAGAACTGCAAAAAAAACAACTGAGGCACCGAGTTGGCTGGTTTGAGCAGGCCAGCTCTGGCGAATTAGTGAAGCAAATTTAAGGAAGGTGCAGCCCTAATTGTTGGGCTTGAAAACGAATGCACCAAGCTCAACCTTGCTCGTGTTTAACCGTGTGGTGCTAGCACAGTACGCCACCAAGTTTGAGTTCTGAGGTTATTTGCAGAGAAAAAAAAAACATACGTTACCCGGTTATGCAGATTATTCAGTGAAGTTCTTGTATTCTGTTGTATCATCACAAAACTGAACTGCTTGTAAAAGTGCCTCCAGATGAATTTCTCATGGGAAACGTATCATGGCATACATACAGAGTTATGGAAACTAGTCGAGGTACATGTTGAGTACTGCATTATTGGCTATGGTGGATGTTCCTCCCAGTCTGTCATCCAGAAGCATTCTAAGGCCCCTTGGTAGTCACAGACACTGGAGCACAGGTCTCCTCTCTGAAGAAGTTGGGCTTGCATCGGTTCCTTCAAGCTTGAATGTAATTGTCAATTATGTAACCACGTAGGTGTGGAAAATGAATGATTCATTCAGATGTTGGAAGGAACAAGGGGTAATCTGTACTATAAGTGGGATCCTACTGTATGAATACATCTCAACACATGTAAACACTCATCAGTACAGCGGAGTCTTTGTAGCCCCATACAGCGCCTCAAAGACGGGATGCCAGATCCTTCACATCACCCATAAATGTGTAGTATTGATTTTACCTTCACGATGTACTTTTGGGTTTTATTTGTCATGATATGAAAAATAAAATCAATTCACTAAAGAGCCATTCACCAAGGCCAGGTAGGCATTTGTCTTCTAAAGCAACTTTAATACATACTCTGACTCCAGAACCAAGGCTGGAGGGCAATGAATCCTATGATATCAGTAACATAAATGTCAGGTTTTTTTTTAGTTTTTTTTTAGTTTGTTTGGTTTTATATTGTTTTCCCCACCACAGAACGGCACAAAAGCTCACTGGTAAACAAACAGGAGAGTCAGATAATCACAAACAGGTTATAGTGCAGGACAGGCACCTCAAGAGTCATCCCTGGGAACTTCAGAATTCTCAAATTTTGCCTTATCTACATCTATGACCAGAATCTGGAGAAGTCCCTGTTTAAGGGTTGTGGGATTTAGCCTTGTCTCAATATATGAGCAGAACTTGAAGATTACCACACATTCTTTATTAATTCTGTCTTCATATACAAGTCTAAGTAATTTAGATCAGCACACTCTGCCTGCCGTGTGATTATGTTTGATGTGCATACATGTAGAAGGAACACAGACATTGGACCTTTCGTGCAAGAAATGTGCAAGATATGGTCTGATATGATATCAGATTAGAAAACGTCTTGCCAAAGTCTGAACAAGGGGACGTAAGATGAGAAGATACATGTCATGATAACTGCACACAGGACAATGACTTTGAGTGTCAAGATCATGAACATAACATTGACATAACTGAATTCTTATTGAAGGTTAGTTAGTCACTGTATATAAAACCAAATGGCATTATCATAGCAGCCTAACGCAGATAAGATGAATGTCACGATTTACACTGCTGAGAAAGAAGGGCAGAGTAAAACATGTATTCCAATGTCAAACCAAAAGATCGCAACATGATTATTCAGGAAGTTTCATTTTGGATTGAAACTCAAATTTCATTCAGCTGATGAAAATTATTAACTAATGTTCTTACAATCCAGATGTACAACCTTGCTTCATCTCTGGAATAGCTGCGTTTCACTTGTGGTCTGAACCAGACTGCGCATGTTTAGTTATTTGGCACCTTTCATACACAGTGGCTGTTAAAGTGAAATTCAGTAGCTCAGATTCTACATTCAGGGGTGAATGCACCAAGTCCTCTCAGATTGCCGTATCTATCGAAACGCCAGTTTAAGAATGAATTTGAGGTTTTACCTGAGGACAAAAATAATTGCTAGGGCATTACACAGGCACCTATGTATTATGAAGCAAGCCACACACTACACACTTTACTACCGTCAGACAGTTTAACAGCCCACAGAAATGTTGAATGAATATTTCATACTGCACTATTGTTGTACGAGTGCCTGATTTTTTTCTGTTGCTTTAATAGATTGTGGGATGTTGGATTTGAATCTACATCTCTGTCTAGAAGAAAAAAAGTAATGTATTTGTCTCTTTATACATACTGTAAAATTACCAAAGTTTAATACTTAGTACCCTCAAAAAGTAGACAATATCACAGAGCTGTACATTTGGCGCAGTGTTCTCAAGTCTCACGCATTGAGCGTGTGACACACGCATTTGACCGTCTTCACACGCCACACTTCCGATTTCTCACGCCGAAAAAAATGCTGTTTAGTTTATTTACCTCTGATCCATATCTATATCGCCCTCCACTGGCGATTGATCGCGATATACAACATACGTTCGCCTCATCTTCAGCCATTAGGGCTTTGCCCAACCCAAGGTCCTCATATTCAGCCATTAGGGCTTTGCCCAACCCAAGGTCCACATATTCAGCTATTAGGGCTTTGCCCAACCCAAGGTCCTCATATCCAGCTATTAGGGCTTTGCCCAACCCAAGGTCCTCATATCAAGCCATTAGGGCTTTGCCCAACCCAAGGTCCTCATATCCAGCTATTAGGGCTTTGCCCAACCCAAGGTCCTCAGATCAAGCCATTAGGGCTTTGCCCAACCCAAGGTCCTCATATCCAGCTAATTAGGGCTTTGCCCAACCCAAGGTCCTCATATTCATGCTGCTCCTCCACCATTCTACTGAGTGTGCGATGTCTACCAGATTACTATTTGTCAGCCTTAAATGTTACTAAATTCACCAAAGCACAAACCATTCCTTGGCTGATCAGCAACTTGGCAATCACTGACAAGATAGAACTTCTGCACTCCTTCAAGCATTTTTCTGTCATGCTAAATTATGTCCCAGCAATTTTTGCTTCTTTTAAAAGTAGCTCTGGCTTGCATCCTATAACTATAAGGTGCAGGCACAACTATAATGTTTCACTCCAGTTTTGAAAGACATTAGTGACCGAGGGGCAAAGGTCGCGAGGATTACTGCTTTACCGTTTTACCACGTAATCCTCAGAGATGTTTAATCAAGTCGAATAACTGAAAATCAAGTGGGTCTTCTTGGCTCATGTTTCTGTGTAACAGTCTCAGATTAGAAAGCATGGACCAAAGACTGATGCAGTGCGACACACATACAGATGACAAATCAAGCGCTCCATTTAGCCCAACATTTAACAAGGCCTTTAGCTGTCTGACATGAAGACTGCATTAGATGATTAGCACTGGAGGAAAGCGGCTAAGTTAAGCATCGTATTGCTAATTAGGGGCGCTGGGATCAACTCCTTTAATCTTATATTTAATCCCTCTCAGGTAGAGAATGGCTGGTGTGTGACATTAAACTGATTAGCTACGTGTTTAGATGTATGGACTTTTTTTTTTCAGCAGCTGTGTTTACTCATGTAAATGTTACAATCTCTCAAGCCCCCCCCCCCCAACCTTCGGTCCCAAGACAGGGACAATTCCCATCATCCTCGACACCATTCTTCTTGTATTATTGATTTCCCTCCAAAAGAAAAAAAAACAAGACGTAGTATCGAAAAATCTCACGTGCAAAGGGGACAGGGGCAATTAGCAGAACACGTGCGGCAGACGTGCATTTTTCATTCGTCTGTCAGGCAAGCTTGTTCATGGCATTAAAGAGGTAAGGTGTATCACGTCAGTGCTTGTGTCCGGAGAGGATTTCAATCGGTCCCTTTGAATTACAGAGAGCACGTTGAAGTCCAGCTGCGAGCAAGGAGTAAAGGGGCCGTCACGGCTCTAATTAAGGGAAGGTGACAGGGTAACCTTTGGTGCGGGCCACTCTGCCATTTCCCTAGGCGTGGGCACGGTGCTCTTTGCGTTTACTTGCCACTGCTGCCACGGTGATGCCCCGCAGAGATGTGACTCTTGCGGGTCCACGGAGGGCTCTCTTCTGAGGGAAAAACAGGACTCCAGGCTTTTGATATGTCAGTAATTGCAGCATATTACTGTAGCAAAGTGAAAATTCAATATAAAACCCAAAGTGTAATGTCGATGAGTCACATATGAATGTCTTTCTAACAGTTACATGCATGCATGGGCCAAGAGATTCAGTATTACATAAAGAAGAATATGCTATATCAATTTCCGTTTCAAACTGTGACAGAGGTTTGACCAGTATACCATTTGTCCTGACATAATAACAAGTGATTGCAAGAATGAGTGAAGTTTTGGGGTTCATGGGTCTAGCACTTGTAGTGATGGGTGATGGTTCCTTTTCTGTTGTTGGACAGTATTCTTCCGTGCCGTTCACCATGTCTAGGTGTTTCACCTCCAGGGCTCCAGCCAATCTGTGGCTCTTGCTCCTGTCCAGCAGCGAGCGAGTGGACTACAGATCCCAGAAAGCCGAGCGAGGGCCAGGACATAGACTCCCAACAATCCTGACCATGCCCCTGAGATCAGGGCAATATCGGAGGGAGAGAGGGGAGGGGTGAAAAGGGAGGGCATGGTTATGAAAAAATACACCATGGGGGTTGCAGGAGATTTGTATTTCATAGTGCAAAGATGCCCAGAAAATTAGATATGATCTTTTATAGAGCCACAGCTCAAGGGACGTTTGTGAGAATTCATTCTACCAAATCTTCCAATGTCTGAAGAAAACAATGCATTTTCAATCCCTGAAGTTCTTGTAGGAGGGGTGTTGCCCTATTTTCTAGTAAGCATAGGTAGCGTTATTTTGATGGATGATTTTTCAATCAAGGTGTGTCTGCATAAACATAGTCAGAACAATACAGCACCCATCACTGTCAAGGGACTGCAACTTCAGAAAAATCAATTTAGTCCTTAGAGCTGACAGAATTATACCGTACTAAAGTGACAGATTAATCATTTCTAAGTGAAGTGATAGATGAGTCTCTGCTTTGTGCAAATGTCAGTGTGGTCCACTCAGAAAAAGCATGCATAATCCGACACATAAACACCTACACCTCATGCCCCCCCCCCCACACACACACACACACACACATACAAACTCCTCCCTCTTTCTCTGTTGCTTGGACATGCTCACACATGCACACACAGCCTCCTCACACACGAGAGCAGAGAGTCACTAATTACTGCTCAGACACCTTCAAGACAAAAGGACTATAAAAAGTATCTGAAATTAATCACTCAAAATGATGTTCCAGTCCACTTGCCTGAAGAAATATAGCTATAGTTTTCATTTAAAACACTGATGAAAAGCAAACAAGTAGGCCAGCAAAATCTGGAGCTGTGAACTGGTTTGAAAAAGCTAAATCCCCAGTTACCTTTATGTATGAATGCATAAACGTCATAGACTAAATTAAATTATAAATGAGTTTATAAAGTTTTTCTCTCGAGTTTTTCTCACCTTCATAGGTTGTATTTCTTGTGTCTGGTAATGTGTCCAACTCTGCAGTGTTTTGCTGCCAGCCCCTTTATAGTCTTTATTAGTAGTGTTACACATGCCCCTGCACACTCTATATCTCTTTTGGACACTCTCACCACGTATTTTGGTTAATCTTGGAATGCCATCTGTCACATTCTTGCAATCTTATCTCAAACCTGGGTTACTGGAAATTGATTTTGAAATTGTATCTATTGATACATTTTTATTTTGTTTATTATTTTTTTCTTATATATCCAAAATTCTGTTGTACACTGTGCAAGCCTAAATGCAACGAAATTTCGTTCTGCGTACACCCATGTACAATGAATGACAATAAAGACTGTCTAAGTCTAAGTTGCCCACATGCCATGTGACTACATTACCCAAAAGGCTTTGCAATTTGTTCAATAAATATGAGATGTGCACACCTTAATAAAGCGATGAGATGTGCACTCCCTTATTTTACGCCGCAAGTGCAACGTGTGCCACATCTAAACATTTGTTGCTAGGGTGACCGCCATCCTCCGCCTAGCATCCACACTCACCACGTCTGGTGGACGGAGGTGCTCCACCTCTGCATTTCAGCTGCTTCATCCCTCCATCCCCACATCCTTTCACCTACGTAGAGTCAAACAGGCCATATGAACCCCAGCTGTTCCGCCCCAGGGTGCTGTCCGTTTTCCAGCAACGGATGAAGAGAGAAAAACGTGTGGACCTCAGTAATGGGGAATTAACCCACACTCACTTAAATAAGCTGTGTGGTGAGTTCCCAGCGTGACTGGTTTCCATCACAGGCACCGTAAGGTGTATTGTGACTGGTTCCATAACAGGCAACGTCATATGCATGGTGGCTGGTTTCCACCACAGGCACCGTCAGGTTTATGATCGTGTTGCCAGCACTTACCTGATGGCCACACGTGTGTCCAGATTCATGGAGGTAGCTCTCACACAGGGGGCAGAGTCAGGCACGTCATCACCTTATTACCCCCTTCAGGAATACATTATTTTGCATTATTAAGTCCTGCAGAGAGCACATCTGAGCCAGGTAATCAAGGGCTCGATGATTACTTGACAAATTGAGCCGGGACTGGCCAGCATAACAGCTCTAAGGGCAGGAGGGCTTGGCTATAAGCTGCTTTCCTCAGGATTTGAATGGAGCCAAAATTACTCACTGCTCAAAGACATGTAACGAGGTTTGGTGGTAACTCTGGCTTTTGCAATTATGATATTAAAACATTGATTACTCTGTTGATTTGCTGATTGCTTTCAGCTGGACAAGAGTATTTACATGAGCCATATAGTGTATTGTAAAAACACCCTTAAGAGATCTTAATGGTCACTAGTGATTAGTTCCATAGAAATGCTTGCTAAAGCATCGGCTCTGTGTGTCGATCAATGCCATATAGTAAAACTTCCATTAGTGTGAGCACGTTAAATATCAAGGTCTTCGTGTGGTTGCTGAACATACTTTCTTACTAAACGAATCTCAAACCTACTATTGGTGCTAAGCAGATGAATCACTATTTACTCGTGTGCAGGTCCTGACGTTACAGCACACTGCAGAACTGGCACATGCCCAACACTGACTCACCGACAGGGAAACTGTTGCTAGCAGCTTTGGGGCTTTGGATGCTGATATGAGATATGAGATCAGGCTGGGCTTTCAAAACCCAAATCACAGAAATTTCCTTTTTGTTAAATTAGACTGCAACAACGTTTGCTGTGTGAGTCACATCACACGGAGTAATTACCCTCTGCATGAAAAAATAATCTTGGTTCTCGTTGTGGCTAAACAACTGGGTGCATATTCATCTGGGAGTCTAGGCTAAACATCCAAGATTGTGAAGACTTTGGCACTCAGAACCCTCGCCAGATCAAGCTCAGTTGCTCATGAAACAGCAGGACACATGCCGCAAATCTGAATGGGAATAATGTTTATTAATCTTTTAATGAACTAAAGCATGACGTGCATAACAAATATGTAAGTACACAAGGGCCAGTCACAACAGGATTATAATTACACTGCATCTGAGAAATAGAGTTATGACAGCAAGACCCCTCCCTTAACAGTTTACTTGCTGGATCATGACTCTTAATGTACAAAATCATATTTAAGCCTTTTTCTTTTATAGATATTGAGCCGAGAGCTGTTAAGCTGTTAAAATATGCTAATAAAAATAAATAAATAAATAAAAACTGAGCTGTTAAAAAATGTTGAATATTAAACAAACTTTATTGTCTCCTGTCTTCAATGCTCAAAAATGACCCTTTCATCTGATTTACCAAATAATATAATAGGGACCAAATATTGTAGGGAAAATATTACCGACTAGGGAGAAGTAGACCTTGATCCAAAATGGCCTACAGGCTTCCTGGTAGCAGGTCATGTTCACATCTCTGCCTGTCGGGATGGACTGTCTTCCTGCCAGGGGGACGCTTTTACTGACTGATTATCAGGATTACAGTGTCCAACTGTCTGGCACTCTGGGTCTTGTGGAATTGCCCGTTGGACAATGCTTCATTCTGGTGACCTTTCACAAAGTGGTCTGTTTTACGTCTTTATTCTGTTTTTTATAGAGTGGAACTCTTTTTTTTTTGTTATCAAATGTTTTTTATTTTCCAAGAAATTATGTACAATACAGTGTTAACGAGAATCAGAGTTAAAGACAGGCAATAAAAGAATAAAGAATCCCATTAGCAATACTCGTACACTAACAATTTGTCCCTCTCCCACCCACCCCCATGGCGACCCCCACCCAACCCACTCAGGATCTCAGAGTAAAATAAAAACAATAAAAATAAATGGGAACTATTATTTGACAACATAGATTATCATATTGATACATTATGGCTGGTTGTCCTGCACTTTTCCTTTTACGAGAGAGTATGCTGCATCCCATGAATGAATTGTTCTTTTGCTGGCTCCGTGCATCCGGGCCACTGATCTCTCCATCATTACAATGTCCAGAAAAGTGTTTGCCCATTGCCGCCATGGCAAAGTATGAGGTGGCTGCCATCTCAGTGCCAGCATTTTCTTAGCTGCTGTAAGTCCTGCCCATAGTATGCGCCTTTGTTGCAAAGAAAAGGTAAAGGTGGAGTCATCATTGAGCAGGAGTAAAGATGGTGAACATGGGATGTCAGTCTCGAGCATATCGCTCAAGGTGGAAGAAATTAGTCTCCAGAATTCAGAGACCCTGGGGCACTCCCAATACATATGTAAAAAAGTCCCAACAGCATTCAAAGTACAAAAATCACAATCAGGAGAAGCGATAATTTTCATTGCATGCCGTTTCCTGGGAGTTAAATACATCCTATGGGTAAATTTAAAGTGTATGAGCTGGTGGTCAGGATTCTTGGAGGTGTTGTGTATATTTTCCCATACTGTGTCCCAACAAATGTCTTCCTCTACCATAGGAGTGAGGTCTCTAGCCCATAGAGTGGAACTCTTAAGAGTTCAAAGAATCATTTTGTGTGGAGAAGGGAGTAAAAAAAAAAGCAGTTCCTTGTTCCATTTCATCTGGGACGCATTTCAGTCAAATTTTCCATAGCGTTGATTTGTCTCTTCTCCATGAAAGTTGATTTCCATGGGCAAGTTCACGTGACCACATCCTGCTTCTGCCCCACTGGTCTGGTTGCCCTTATCGACGCCGGACAGAAGATTAGTAGCACTTGGCTTTCTCGCAGTGCCAATTACAGAGTGGGCCGAGAATAAAGGCCATGGCCACAGAGAGTAGAAGCTGCCAAAATCCCAGTCCGGTCCAGCCCGGTCCAGCCCAGTCCAGGCCTGTGACCTTCAAAACCCTTCTTCTGCTAACGGAGAGCTGCCCGGGCCTCCGAGCGTAAGCGTGGAGCCGCGTCCCGTTTGGGATAATTGGCTCGGCACGGGCGCGTCCAGAAGCGCGTCCAGAAGTGCGTCCAGAAGCGCGCTCCAACTTGGAAAGGTCAGACGATAGCGGCAGCATTTAACCTGAAAGAGTTCGCATGCTGTGATGTTCCCCCACAGAGAAGAGGACTTTATATATGAGCATGCTTAAGAGTCTAGGGGTGAGCTCAGCGTTCATGGCCAAAGCTGCACTGCACCCATCACACAATAATCCAGCAGTGTACAAGAGGCCCCCCCTGCCTGCCAAAAACCTTTCGATTCCTTGGGGGGGGGGGGGGGGGGGGGGGGGGGGGGGTTGTCCTGCGTTTGCATTAGTAATTATCTCTTAGATGCAGGCAAGTCAGTGGCCCTGTGAAGTGTAGTGTGAAAAAGTGTTTTACACCAGAGTATTACACACTGCATGTCAATAAACAACACGCCCTGTAAAACTGCACAGTGTGCAGATTTCACAGTGTTGCAGTTTGTGTAGGTACATGTTTACATCAATCAGTGGACAAGGGAAATCTGAAGAGTCCTGGAGTTTTATGAAGGCAATAAGAAAACAAATGCTGTGATGCTCCAGAGGAACGTGTCTGTGGAGGCCACTGAAGGCCCCACACCATCCCTCCTGAAGGCCTCACACCATCCCTCCTGAAGGCCCCACACCATCCCTACTGAAGGCCCCACACCATCCCTCCTGAAGGCCTCACACCATCCCCCCTGAAGGCCCCACACTATCCCCCCTGAAGGCCCCACACCATCCCTCCTGAAGGCCCCACACCATCCCCCCTGAAGGCCTCACACCATCCCTCCTGAAGGCCCCACACCATCCCTACTGAAGGCCCCACACCATCCCCCCTGAAGGCCTCACACCATCCCCCCTGAAGGCCCCACACCATCCCCCCTGAAGGCCCCACACTATCCCTCCTGAAGGCCTCACACCATCCCCCCTGAAGGCCTCACACCATCCCCCCTGAAGGCCCCACACCATCCCTCCTGCACAACTTTGTTTTGGCGCATGTCTTTCAGATGCTATAAAAATACTGATGTTGAAGTACACATTCACAATAGAAATTCACAAAATATCTTCATGTATTGTGCTACTTCCATTTCATAGTAGGACAATACAGTCATGTGCAGGTTTACTGATAAGCACTGAATTAGCATCATGTCAGACATTGTGAATCTTATTCATTGTTCTCCCAAAACTCCCAAAATGTATCACAATGCACTTAATGGGAATTTCTGTGATTTGTTATAGACCTAATTTGCACAGTGCATTACCCTGCAGACTAAACATAACTATTGAAAGTAATGGCAAGGAAAGGAAGTCTTTACGATCCATTACTTCCTAAAGCTCTTCAAGTTCATAATCCAGAGGCAATTTGGCTCTTCTTTTGTCTCTGATCAAGGCGAGTGTAGTGAATGTGCTTGACTCTGCTGGCACGTTCTCTGCAGTCAACCTGCGTGTGCAGCCACTGTCTCACGTGACTGTGTTTGTCTCTCTTCATCCCTCACCCTGCGTGTGCTGTCACTGCCTCACGTGACTATGTTTGTCTCTCTGCAGCCTTCACCCTGTGAATGGTGCCGCTGTGAGCCCAGCAGTGAGGTGCACTGCGTGGTGGCTGACTGTGCCGTCCCAGAGTGTGTCAATCCGGTGTATGAACCTGAGCAGTGCTGTCCCATATGTAAAAACGGTAAGGCCTCCTTTTATAGCCGACACACACACACACACACGCACACACACACACACACACACACACGCACACAATCACAAAAATGCTGCAGATACAAAATAGTGTGACTTGGATTCAGAGTATTCCCAAATACCTCATGAAATACTATACTGTATCACCATGCACTGAACCACCTGTGCAAACGTGTGTGGTTCAGTCCATGTTGATCAAATTCATGATCAAACTATTTTGGGGCGATAAAACCAATACAGTCCAGGTGGGGTAGTTTGGGGTAGGATGGCATAATGTGAATTTAGCTGTAGAAACTGCATAGGCTGCAATCAGCATGTAGGCCATTAGAGCTGATGAGAGTGCCCTCATTAGATTACTCGCAAACACATGCAAACAAGGACAGAGCACTGAAAGTCCAGTGTGTTCCCTGTCCTATTACTCTCTACATAGCGGTAGGTATTCCATTGTGTCAGATGAGCCTGTTTGGTATATTACATATGCACTCAGGATAACTAATTTGTCAGGTGTGTTACTTTCCATTTACCTTCCATTTAAATCTTGATTTGGATTCTGATCTGTATACATCTTCAATCATATTCAAATGTACCATAAATAAATCTACAAATGGCCACAATCGAATCTTTGTGCAGAGGTGTTGACAGCTGAAAAGTTGGAGGGTAATTAGCAACATGGCTTTGAACAGAGCAGATGTCACGTAAATTCACACTGCTGAACTCATGCCAGTGGAACAGATGTAGTTAATTCAGTCTAAACTTAATATATGTTGAATTATGGCAAGAATCATTGCTGCATTGATTGAGGTCATTCTGAGTGGGATTAATTAGTCTGTGGGGAGTGCTCCAGCTCTGATGTCCTTGTCAGCAAGACCCAAACACCAAAATTAGAATTATAGGATTCCAATGCATGGCATCATAGCAGAGACAGCAGCCCGGCGTGAGTCAGCCAAACGCAAGGGTCACGTGTCCATCAGGACAGGTCACATGTCCCGTACTTCAGGTCACGTGTCCCTCAGCTAAAGTACATTATCTGTGGCCTTGGACAGTGCAGTCAACTACACGGAAACTGGGTTACCCCAAGACAATGGGGGTAAAATCATACTCATCTGAGTGTGGGTAGCAAGCAGGCACAGTACCATCTGAGTTTTGCACACTGCAAAATGAAACGTTACGCTACAGTCCTCGAATGAAGCTAAAGAAACCCTCCATTTAAAATTATCCTGTTAATTAAGAATGAAAGCTGGTAAGCAATCTCCATGGCATTGACATGCCGCTAACCACATTAGCGGGGTTTGGATGAGTTTTTTTAAAGGTTGTAAAATTGTTACTTCTTTAAAGATTACTTGAACCCCTACAGATGACCCACTGAAGTCTGAAGGCCTCCCTGGTTCTGGAATATGAAATAAAGAAGTAAATTTTAAAAAAAGGACTGGGAAAAAATATTGTATGTCATCAGACCTTCAAAGCTTTTGACAGAGCCATTTAATTTCCAAGGCTACATTATGGTAAAATGTCTTTCATACAAAAATACCACTGTAATTAAATAAGTGCATTTTGTAAATATATAGTAAGATATCTCCAAGATATCTTCATTGGAATTTGAGCCTAAATAAAAAGCAAAATAACTTTTAAGTAAGCACAAGTGCTTGACTCAGAGGATAATGGGCATAACCCATGCCAATTAAAATTCTCCATTTTCTTGAAAACGGAGCATGGCATCTTGGATGGAGAGGAGACCACAGCAGGTTTCTGTCTTCAGTCCTGTTTTTGCTTCCTATTTCTAAAGAAATGCTGTTAAGTCGTATGATGGCCCCAGGAGATGTGTTGAAAATAGATGTCTGAGGAACCATCCTATTCCAGCTCTAATTGTAACTTTGAGATTTGTCAGGTTTCACCCTCAAGCTCACGCTGACCTACATTCAAGTTGTGCCTTAGTCATACATGTTGAGGTGTAGAAGATAAACAAAACCTTTGCCTGCACACGCAGGCACAGGAGCATACGCATACGCGGACGCACACGCAGACAGGCCCGCACGCACAGACACACCCATGTGTAAGGGCAGGGGCAGGCAGGCATTAGAGAGCAGCAGGTTCATGATGGGGGCATTTGAGGGAGACTGCAGTGGAGTGTGTGTCCTGGGCAGGCGGCCCGGCCCGCTCCACACATCCGCCCACCGCGCAGGACAGGCGGAGGGGAAAGCTAAACGCTGAAGTTCCTGTAACGGATAAGTTAGGGGGACTTTAGGTCTGACTACATTTTTACTTTTCAGCTAATTAATTTAAGATACAAAGCTACATGACATCGAAGAGAAACATTTTTAAAAGGTTCTAGGAAAAAAGCAACACCAGCCACTTCCTCTGTGGAGGAACTCTGACACAGGAAATGCTTGGACTCAGTCAAGGATTCAGACATGCCAGCATCTTCCCACTGTGTATCACCCTCTGCCTCAGACACAGACACACACGTGTGCATGCTTTCACACGCTCACATCCTCACACACTCACCCATACACACACCAAAAATCTGATTTCAGAGGGCAAGTGATAACCTTTCCTAGAGGACTGCACAGGAAAAGTAGTGGTTTAGAAAACAGCACTGTTAAACCGTTGATCGCTGTGAACGGAGCCCTCATTTCACCTCAAGACCTCAAGCTGCTGACGGAACAAGTGGTGAAAGTGTGCTGATGAAATATCAGTCAGGGTCACTCAAGCACAGGGCTTCTGCGCCCGTAAGCATGACACACACTGTTAACATTGAGCACTCGGTCTCTGTCCACCAGCCGAGCTGACGGGCGGTGAAAGCGCCGTCCTTGCCTCGGCGACAGTAGCGCTCGCCGAGCGGTGAGTAATCGTCCTCGGTGTCGGCAGCGGCGACAGGTCCCCACTTCCATCGTCTCCTGGCTTTGTGCCAAAAGTTGTTGCTAAAAAACATTTCCATGTACTTACGAATGGGAAAAGGACTCGTCATCTGGGAGCTGGATTCTGTTGATGTTACCCAAGTGCCCGTCAGTGTGTCTGACAGTTATCTGTGATTGGGAATGTTGTGGGATGGGATCTGTGAACGGGAATGCTGTGGGATGGGATCTGTGAACGGGAATGCCGTGGGATGGGATCTGTGAACGGGAATGCCTTGGGATGGGATCTGTGAACGGGAATGCTGTGGGATTGGATCTGTGAACATGAATGCTGTGGGATGGGATCTGTGAACAGGAATGCCTTGGGATTGGATCTGTGAACGGGAATGCTGTGGGATGGGATCTGTAAACAGGAATGCCGTGGGATGGGATCTGTGAACGGGAATGCCTTGGGATGGGATCTGTGAACGGGAATGCTGTGGGATTGGATCTGTGAACATGAATGCTGTGGGATGGGATCTGTGAACAGGAATGCCTTGGGATTGGATCTGTGAACGGGAATGCTGTGGGATGGGATCTGTGAACAGGAATGCCTTGGGATGGGATCTGTGAACGGGAATGCCTTGGGATTGGATCTGTGAACGGGAATGCTGTGGGATGGGATCTGTGAACAGGAATGCCTTGGGATGGGATCTGTGAACGGGAATGCCTTGGGATTGGATCTGTGAACGGGAATGCTGTGGGATGGGATCTGTGAACAGGAATGCCTTGGGATGGGATCTGTGAACGGGAATGCCTTGGGATGGGATCTGTGAACGGGAATGCCTTGGGATGGGATCTGTGATCGGGAATGCCTTGGGATGGGATCTGTGATCGGGAATGCCATGGATGTGTAGCTTCTGCAGAACACATTTGCTGCCAAAAAATGACTTTTGCAAGCCCAGACTAAAGAATGATCAGCTTTGTCCTGGAGTGCTGCTCTAAATGTTCTATTCAATTTGAATGCCACAAATATTAGGCTTTTCTGAATGTTCACTGACCTCTGTAATTTCACCACCTCAAACAGTGCATCCATGAGCAGATGAGGGTGAGAAAGAATATTATTCATTACATCTTCCTAAATTACACGGCAATCCAGTAGCATTGTGAGAAACGTTTACTAAGAAACCAACATTAAAAACCTGCAGTACGAACACTTGTTTAAGGGTTTAAAGGACATTTGCGCCACTAATTTACTACTCGAGCCACAGCAGCTGGGTACAGTGCACAGAGCACCATACAATAAAATATGCATATAAATAAAAGAAGGTCAGAATATGCATGGGCACTTAACCATTAATAAATTACCTGCAAATACCTCAGAAAGGAAAATCAAATCTCTGCAACCTAATTAACGTAATATGTTCTATTGATACAATGCTGAATCTTTTAAAAAGAAAAGGTATTCTTCCATCAAGTTATACTGGACCGTTAAACCACTGGGTGTTAGTTATGTGCGTTTTCATAGGGGTTTATTCGTTCATGGTAGCACAGATTGACTGCACTAATCCGATTTTCAGCAGGTTGCAGCTGTATTGCAGAGAACAGGCCTCCACACGTTTGCCTCTAAATGTGAACGCATATGACTCTCAGGCAGCTGAGGCCGCTATGCACACAAACACAGCACTGTTAGGTCACGCCTGGCTAACTCGGAACTTCCCAACTGTGGTCCTGGTGTGGCTCCGAGCCCAGAAGAATTTGGTTAGCTCCCTGCTCAAATACACCTGTTTCCACTCCTCACTTAATTATCACTCTTTTATTAGGATTTTATGTTAATTTGGCATAAACACACCCATTTAGATTTTGACACGCCATCACTAGCGCCCCCTATTGGTTAATGTCTTTGCCATCACGTGTTATCATATTGCTATGAGAATGTGACAGGCCATTATGTGCAATTACGTATTTTGTTTGACATTTGCTTCCCCTAATTGGATTTGTATTCTGTTTTGACAATATCCAGACAAACTGCAAAATCAGATCATATCTGACCATTTAACACAACCTTAATCCCTGAGGACACTACAGGATTGAAGCACTTCCTGACATGACTGACCATTATTTTGGGATCAACACTAACTCAAGCAGACCAGACCTGCAAAGTTAAATAACCTTGTTGAATTGATATTCCTTAAGCTACAGAGTGTCGCTGATTTATTTAAATAAGATTTATGTCAGGCAGACCACACGTTTCAACAGGGCCAGGCCTTTTTCTCCATAAATGAGCAATAATGAATTAGATTGTGCTTGCTTCAGATGACAGGCCTTGAATACAAGAGTGCTACTTAAAGACTGATTTATTAGAGCTCTCACTCATAACTGGTTAACCACACAACAGCGTGATGGTATAAATCGTATACCCCAAAAATCACAAAAAGTCATATTTTTCCAGATGGTAAAAATGTCTGTTAGTATACTGAAATATACTACTACTAATAATAATAACATCAATAATAAAAATATAAGAATAATAAGAATAAGAATGTAATAAGTCTATAACAGATAATTTGCAGATTATTTTAGTCTGGAGCCTAAGGACTTTGCAGCAGCAGCCATGAAACCTGTGCGAGCATGTGGGAAGAGACAGGAGGACAATTCTGAGTGAAGGTGGGAAAAAAAGACAAGTACAGCTTCAGTGTAGGGAAAGGGCCCACTGAGACAGAGTGGAGACAGAGTGGAGACTGTGGAGACAAAGTGGAGACAGTGGAGATGGAGTGAGACAGAGTGGAGACAGTGGAGATAGAGTGGATACAGTAGAGATGGAGTGGAGACAGAGTGGAGACAGTGGAGATAGAGTGGATACAGTAGAGATGGAGTGGAGACAGAGTGGAGACAGTGGAGATAGAGTGGATACAGTAGAGATGGAGTGGAGACAGAGTGGAGACAGTGGAGATAGAGTGGATACAGTAGAGATGGAGTGGAGACAGAGTGGAGACTGTGGAGATAGAGTGGAGACAGTGGAGATGGAGTGAGACAGAGTGGAGACAGTGGAGATAGAGTGGATACAGTAGAGATGGAGTGGAGACAGAGTGGAGACAATGGAGATAGAGTGGAGACAGTGGAGATGAAGTGAGACAGAGTGGAGACAGTGGAGATAGAGTGGATACAGTAGAGATGGAGTGGAGACAGAGTGGAGACAGTGCTCCGACCCTGTGAGCATGCAAACTCCAAAGCTTCAGACACATTAGAATGCAAAGGGTATTCACTGGAGGGAGAGTGAGAGAGAAATAGAATGAGAGTGAGAGAGGGTGTGACACAGTGAGTGAGAGATTAAGAGTAAGAGAGCGAGAGAGTGAGAGCGAGTGAGAGAGACAGGGTGCTGGTGGAGCTCAGCTAAAGATCTTCACTGTTCCATACACAAGCCCAACTGAGCGTGCCCAGAGATCTGTGTGTGTGTGTGTGTGTGTGTGTGTCGCCCTCTCATTACTGTGTCTCTCTGACCCCACCCCTCCATAACCCCACCCCTCTTCCCCCATCCGTCTCACACCGCAGGACCAAACTGCTACGCCGGAACCACGATCATCCCAGCCGGCATCGAAGTGAAGGTGGACGACTGCACCATCTGCCGTTGCCATAGCGGCGACTGGTGGAAGCCCGCACAGTGCCTGCGGCGGGAGTGCCTCGGCGGCCAGCCGTCGTCATAGAAACCCCTTCAGAGAGGAGAGGAGGGGCACACGTGAGTGACAGCGCTGTCCAGCAGAGGGACCGCCCACCTCTGGACACTGAAGGAGTAACTGGCAGGAGCACAATAAGGCTGGCAAACGGAGGCAGAGACAGAGACACGCAAACACACTTCATACCCCGGCTGCGCCCGCAGGCACCACTGGAGACGCTGCCTGTTAGTTTGTTTGTTTGTTTGTTTGTTTGCCTTTCTGAAATGGTTTCATCCCACGTTTATTTCTTGCCTGTGCTGCTTCAACACTAAGTTTCTATATTTCATGACTCATTGAGAGCTGATAGTTATTTGTTTGTCAAAGACAATATATCTTGTGCATTGTTACAACCACGTTTGAAACCAGGTTGCACCTCGGTTCTGATTTCATCTGTTATTCCTTCATACATGGCATGTAGGGATGAGTGTCAGTGTGCTTAGCTCCTAGAGCAGAACAGCTCAAACAGGGCCACCCACCTCCCAAACACTCCTGGAGGTGTGTACCTCCCAAACACTCCTGGAGGTGTGTACCTCCCAAACGGTCCTGGAGGTGTGTACCTCCCAAACACTCCTGGAGGTGTGTACCTCCCAAACACTCCTGGAGGTGTGTACCTCCCAAACACTCCTGGAGGTGTGTACCTCCCAAACACTCCTGGAGGTGTGTACCTCCCAAACACTCCTGGAGGTCTGTACCTCCCAAACGGTCCTGGAGGTGTGTACCTCCCAAACGGTCCTGGAGGTGTGTACCTCCCAGGTCCTGGAGGTGTGTACCTCCCAAACGGTCCTGGAGGTGTGTACCTCCCAGGTCCTGGAGGTTTGCTCCACTGGGTGTCTGCATAACCATCTTTCCGAGGAGCTCTTTAACCATGAACAAGGTTTCCAGACGCGTGGGCAACTTTTTTGTAAAACTAAATATTGCTGATTAATGATATGTTGCATTTTTTGGTGGAAGGAAGATCAAGGTTATATCAGTGGAAAAGAGAGAGTGCAGAGGACAGAGTGGACAGAGGAAGAGGAGGAAGAGGAAGCCAAAGACTGTCCATGTAAATGAGACACTGCTGCTGTTACATCACACCATTTGACTGTTAGGCCGTGTAAATCACACCAGGCTGTGAAGGTGGAACGTTTCATGATGTCTAAGTGTGCCACCTTAGACAGGAAGACAAACACTGTTCTGATTCCTGCTCATTACAGTAATTCTGATTACTACTACTACTGTTCCCCCCTCTAGCACAAAAACAAAAAACCAGAAGCAAATTAAAAAAAAAAAAGTTATCTAAGTAATTAAGTTTGATTTCCTTTATTCGGGCAATATTGGGTGATAAATTACCCGGGTTGGCTCTAAGTAGCTCAGCCTGCCAGACATGCAGGGCTGCTTTTCGGTCCCTATGTGCTGATTATACTGAACTACGTTAAGCATACGCACCAGTTCCAGAAGCCCTGAGCTACACCCGAGGCTAGTAGGCTGACTTTTCTGTGTTGCGATGCTTATGAATATCTGCACAGAGGTCTTCAGCGTAGTTATCCAAGCTAGTGTATTGCTTATAGATTCTCAGGTTCAGCTCCAGCTGACAGACCAACCGGATCAGAGCCAGGGCTTTCTCACCTTCTCTTCAGAGATGATGAATACCAGTCATTAATACAAATAATGCAAATTCCACCGAGCCCATGCGATCTATCACAGGTATTTCCTTCCCAGCAAGAATTCATCCCAGTTAACCTTTTCGACCCTGTTGCTCAACACTGATGGATGAACTCCCTAATCAAAGATCTATGGGCTTGGTAATGAGATGAAAACGAATGCAACAGCACGGCCCCTAGAATCACCCATGCCGAGGGTTTCATGCCATATTTGCCAGGGTGTCATGTGACTTTGACTCGAGGTCATGCTCCATGTCTTCCTGCATTTCTCTCCTTTGATTTGACAAGAGTTAACTGTGTCACTGGTAAAGCAGCGGTTGCCATGTGATATAGTTTTCTTAAATATTAGCTTTTGATGCCTCATCCTTCCAGTAGAAATGACAAGAAATTGCTTTTGTTATGCAACATTTACAGTGGATGGAAATATTCATCCATTCGTATTCTAACCTGTTTAATCCAATGCAGGGTCATGGAAGGGTGGAGCATATCCCAACAGCACAGGAACCTAGACAGGACACCAATCCATCACAACACACACACACACACACACACACACACACACACACACCACAGGAACCTAGACAGGACACCAATCCATCACAACACACACACACACACACACACACACACACACACACACACACACACACACACACACACCACAGGAACCTAGACAGGACACCAATCCATCACAACACACACACACACACACACACACACACACACACACACACACACACACACACCACAGGAACCTAGACAGGACACCAATCCATCACAAGACATGCACACACACACACACACACACACACACACACACACACACACCACAGGAACCTAGACAGGACACCAATCCATCACAAGACATGCACACACACACACACACACACACACACACCCCACAGAAACCAGCTCTGGACAGGACACACACACACACACACCACAGGAACCAGCACTAGACAGGACACTCACACATAACATAGGAACCAGCTCTGGACAGGACACACACACAACACAGGAAACAGCTCTGGACAGGAAACCAGTCCATCATAACACATGCACGCACAAGCACACTTTGCCAATTTAGAAATGCCAACTGACCTGACGTGCATATCTTTATGGCAGGAAACTGAAGTATCTGGAAACATCCCAGACAGACAGAGAGAAGGTGCCAACTCCACAGAGGTAGCAGCAGGGCTGAGAGTGGAACCCAGGTGACCCCAGCTGTGGAGCAGCAGTGCTAACCACTGTGTCCCCATGCCACCCTACAATGAAACAATTTAAACTCATCACCACTCATATGTCTCTTCCACAAACAAACTCGGCCCATGGCTGGTAGCTCTCAGACACGCGGATGGACTTCTGGGTTCCTGAGAACGCCCTTTCTACGGACACACAGCATAGACATGACAGCTTGGCAGGGTGTCAGTTGCAGTGTTCTGGGCCGATTCATCCAGTGTGTGGCCTTTGGAAAGTAATGCCAAGTCCCCATGTCCTCTAGGTTCATATGTAAGAGTCTTCAGAGCTCTGTGAGGGGACTTTGGTTTTGGAACTTCCTCAAATGTAGCCTGTGACCATCCCTGGCTGTCCAGCTGTGATCTCCTGACGCATCTCCCTTTGCTAAACACACACGGTCTCTACTGGTGCTCAAAGCCTCACACATCCATTGCACTGGAGTGTTTATTAGTTTATTCATTTTGTTTGACATTTGTGAAAATGCAGTACTGACTGTTTCCTTATTACTCCATCTTCAGTGGCATTACGCAGATGACATTCTTGGAATAATGTGTTGGTTTACACTGAGACCTGTGTGCGTGGAGGCCCAAGTGTTCATAAAATTGTGTTGATCGGTATCTTATATTACCTGTAATACAGGCACGACTCTTCATCTGTGCGCTTTCCGAAGAACCGTCTGTCGTCTGCTCTTTTTTGACAATCACGAAAGAAAAAGAGCGGGAAACAACGCTGAACTTATTTTGTTGTTTTCGAACTTTCGCCCCTGCTTTTCAACGAGCGACACGGAAAGACCGTCACCCACTGGAAGTGTCTGCGGAAACTATCCGAGAAACTGTGTGTAGAGACGTCGTGCTCACGGTGTCTGTGTCCAGCCCTCCCTCCTGCACGGTCAGTTCTGTAGAAATGAACCACGCCCATTTTTGAGACACTGACTAACTGTAGTAACGGAAGCTATAAACGATTGTGCTCTTTTTTTCTAAACAAAACTGTTATCTGAATTTGTGCCTGAAAACAAATTGTATCTATTATTAAACATACTGTTAAACAATCAGCTTTTATTACATATGGGCACTAAGGGTTAAGCAAACTAAGTTAGAATTTCTCATATAAATCGTTAAACATATATTAATGTTTATTGTTCCAGGAAAATATTATAATATTTAAATTCAGAACCAGATGAATCTCTAAGTATAACTAAAGATGAAGATCACAAAATCTTTTGCTGCGGAATAGCAGCAGAGCAAATGCTGATCTATTTCAGTGATATTCAAAGAAAACCTGTGATTTTCATCCAGATAAAACCAACCCAAGGTGCCCTTCATCATGTACAAATGTGTAAATATCTCCAGACATAGTGTGTATTCTGAATTCACAGGTTAAAAGTTGGGGGGAGGGGAGAAATGTGTATTATTTATGAAGACAAAAACTATTTTGTTAAATAGACTGAAAGTGTTATACAGCAAAAAAAAAGTGTGTGTGGATTTATTCTGAGAGCAAGGCGTGACGTGGTTAAGTCTTTGGGTACTGCTGCAGCCCGTGGGGACGGAGGTTCTGAGTACGGACACTACAAAGGCATATCTCTCCACTGGTGACAGCACCACACCATATGGGCCCAGGACACCAGGCCCCTTGTGCACAAGGTGGGAAAATAAAAGCGAGAGAGAGACACACACACAGACAGAACAACTCAAAGCCAGCTTGGAACCTTCATTTATTCTTGTCTGAGAGAACAAGAATACCACTGGGGTCAGTAGTTCTACAGTCTGCAGACAGGGAGCTGGGGTCAGTGGTTCTACAGTCTGGAGACAGGGAGCTGGGGTCAGTGGTTCTACAGTCTGGAGACAGGGAGCTGGGGTCAGTAGTTCTACAGTCTGCAGACAGGGAGCTGGGGTCAGTAGTTCTACAGTCTGCAGACAGGGAGCTGGGGTCAGTGGTTCTACAGTCTGCAGACAGGGAGCTGGGGTCAGTAGTTCTACAGTCTGCAGACAGGGAGCTGGGGTCAGTGGTTCTACAGTCTGCAGACAGGGAGCTGGGGTCAGTAGTTCTACAGTCTGCAGACAGGGAGCTGGGGTCAGTGGTTCTACAGTCTGCAGACAGGGAGCTGGGGTCAGTAGTTCTACAGTCTGCAGACAGGGAGCTGGGGTCAGTGGTTCTACAGTCTGCAGACAGGGAGCTGGGGTCAGTAGTTCTACAGTCTGCAGACAGGGAGCTGGGGTCAGTGGTTCTACAGTCTGCAGACAGGGAGCTGGGGTCAGTGGTTCTACAGTCTGCAGACAGGGAGCTGGGGTCAGTGGTTCTACAGTCTGGAGACAGGGAGCTGGGGTCAGTGGTTCTACAGTCTGGAGACAGGGAGCTGGGGTCAGTGGTTCTACAGTCTGCAGACAGGGAGCTGGGGTCAGTGGTTCTACAGTCAGCAGACAGGGAGCTGGGGTCAGTGGTTCTACAGTCAGCAGACAGGGAGCTGGGGTCAGTGGTTCTACAGTCTGCAGACAGGGAGCTGGGGTCAGTGGTTCTACAGTCTGCAGACAGGGAGCTGGGGTCAGTGGTTCTACAGTCTGCAGACAGGGAGCTGGGGTCAGTTGCCTTCATAACCACACAATTAGCAAATCAGATATTCCTGAATCACAGCATCAACTGAGTAATACCACAAAGTAACTGCACTGCCTTTAATGTGAAGGCAATTCATAAAAACCTAAATATATTTGATAGTAAACCAAATCATAAGTAGAGGCCTGCAGCAGATGTAGCGCACCGGCACAAAAACAACAATGACATTACAGCATCACCATTACAATGTTAGTTACAGAACTATAAATAGTGAGACACTTCAAAAGTCTAACACACTGAAATCAAACATTTGTCCAGAATGATGAAAACAGTATGTAAACATATGAAGCAGAATAGTACATCAGTGTGATGGCACCACCGTTATTAGTGTTTAAGATGAAATACTAGTGTAATATCACAACAGAAGCGCTGTGAAGCGGTAAAGTGCTCGTGCGGCGATATGAATATGTATAATGCAACTGCATGAAACAAAGCCTCACTGAGCCAAACAGCATAATCACAAATGCTGGCTTGTTTGAAAAGCTCAATGGAGCACGGGCCAAATCTCCAGAACCAGTTAAACAAAATTATGCAGCGAATTATAAAGGACGATGGCCTTGAAAACCCAAGACCGTATACTAGGAGGCTTGCCCAGCCTGCCCCTTCCCGAGCTCTTAGTGTAAAGTTTGTTGGGTGAGATGTCGTGGGTTGGGTGTACGACTGCCTCCATCAGCCCACAGGCTGGTCCCTGCTCACCTATTAATCAGGCTTCTGAAACCCTGTCCGCACCACTAATTGCCTCCTCCACCTCCTCGCTAGACGAGGGCAATTTAATGCAGCTCACAGCAATCAATAGCAATTAGGCATGTCCCAGAGTAATCCCACTGAAAGCTGCATTTTGGGACATGGCCAAAGAGGCCCTTCAGGATGGAGGGTCAGAAACTCCTCCCCCACATCCAGATACAGCGTAACCTTCTCCAAAGTGAAGGGCAAAAAACACACCGCCATCTTGGGTTGTGCCTTGCAGTGTGTGTTTCCTAAAGGAGCGGAGGCTGCATCATCTCTAGACATGGCCTCAAGGCTTACAGGAGTCTTATTTTTTGCATTTGATAAAGAAATGTGCTCACAGACCATCAGAAAAAAAAATTGAGGCTTAAATGTTTTAGCAACAGGGTTGTTTATTTTACAGTGACATTGCCAAGGTCTACTCTGGGTTTTATACAACTTGTATATTAAACATACAACACCACAACACACACTCCAAGACACAAGAGGTCTTCCTTTAAGATGCATCTTTTCAAATAGCAATAGAATTTGTCCACAAAAATGCGGACACAATAGCCTCTCCCAAAATCTTATTTAAAATAAAAAATTTAAAACAAACTTTCATTTCACCAGACAGAAACAATTAACACCTTTCGGTTGGTCTTTATTATTATTTAAGAAACTAGGTTCTTCCTCCACTAGTCGGGATAACATTGGGGTAAATATCCACAGAAGTAGTCACATTAACCAAAAGTCTTTCTGAGCTGGTGACATAAAAGGCACACATCACTGGCCAATGCTAATGCTCTTATTTGAAATTATTGTACAAAGCTCTTCTCAAACTTCTGCTGAGTCACTCAGGTGTGTCAGTCCTTGAGACCCTGTGTCCTGGTACATAAACACAGACATTTCTATGTTCTGTGAAATACTGCAGTCATAAGAGAACATTTATTTCTCCTTTTTAGACGAGGTTTGGTTTCCATAGTTATCAACGTCATGTCTTGCAAACAGCTTATGCACGGAGCAGATAGCTCTGCAGCCGAAGCTGAAGACGGCCATCACGGTCACCATGTCACACAGATTAGGGCTTAGACCTCACAGTCGTACACTTCAGGCTTTATCATGCAACTGTCAGGTTCATTAAGAAACCACTGTGATAACAGTATATATATTTTTCTGTCACACAAAGATGGCTTTCAAAGCTTGGAAGCGTTTATCACTACCCCAACAACACGATGCGCAGGACAAAGCCAACCTGGCTTACACGGACTCGTCCTAAGCCGTGGGACAAACCTCCTCCTGCCGTGACGGGTGTAGGAAACCGGTAGCCGGTTAGATCTCTGGCACGGGCAGGAGACTGAAGGCCAGGATGCATTCCAGCAGCCACGACGAGGGAGCGGACCACACCTTGCCCAGACGTACGCGGCCGGGCCGGTAGGTGCCCTGCGGGTCGTAGAGGATGTATTGCGTGCAGAGCGCCTGGTCCGAGCCCGGCTGGGCATGGTACGCCGCGGCACTCACGGTCTGGGTGACGTCGCTGTCCGGTTTGGGCTGCCTGGTGAGAGGCCGTCCCCCTCCCGTCTTCACCAGCTGCAGCAGCTCATCTTTAGGAGGCTTCCGGAAGGTTCCCAGGAGGTAGAAGAAGCATCCGTCAAACAGCTGTGGCAGCTAGCGAGAGGACGTGAGGAGGGGAGTAAACAAATACAAGAGATCATCTGCGGACGCCATTTAACGTTGGGCATTTTCTGTAATTATTTGAGGACAACGGTTGGTAACAGAATGGAATAGAGGAAGCATTTTAATCACCATCACTTCACTCCAAGTGCTACGGCTTCTCAGCGCATCTCCCTCGCTAGTCATGACTCGCCACCCTCCCCTAGCGGTTCCCATCCCGCGTCCTGCCACACCGCAGGGCCCTTAACTCTCCTCTCCAGCGGAGGGCACCATCTTGGCACTCCTGCATTCCCTCATTTTCACACGTGAAGACACGTTCCTCTCTGCGACTCCCTCTCCCGCACCACCTTCCCAACCACACTGTGAACCAAGGATCTCGTTAACGCCAAAAGTTTGTTCCTAAATTGCCCCGATGGGTCGCAGATCCTGTATGAACGATCAAGGACAACGAAGATGACGACTTCCAGCTCAAAAATGCAGCCTCCAACATGAGACACCCTACTTACACCGAGAGGAAACCTGCACGTGAAGCAAATCTGAAAATGCTAATCCTATTATAAATAAATAAAGCTGCAGACGCGTGTCTACAAAAATGCCAAAAGAGAATACCAGACAAGACAGCAACCGTCATAAACAAGCACACACTGGGATTTAACGGTTGGAACTGAAGGGTGCTGTCAATCAAAGAAGGGAGGTGGGGTCAGAGGGTTGGGAGGACCCAAAAAAGGTGAGATCCTATAAGATCCAAGCCGGAATCTACCCAAGTACAGTCACACTGCGTGTGTGTACATGTGTGTGTGTACAACGACTGCTCACACTCCAAGAGGTGCCGAGATGCTGCAGTTCAGTTCAATGAGCTTAGTCATCACAGCCTCAACAAAGCCAAGACAACTCACAACACCCACATGGTGTACAGCCACTTTGGACCCTTTTAGTGGGTTTTATGCTTAAAAGGTTAATGTTATCTTTGACCATAAGTGGGCTTTATACTGCTGTAAAAATGTAGTAGCAGTTAACTAGCACACCATGGCCCCTACACTAAACATCACATATGCCCCCCACACCCGCATCACAGTCGAGATTGGTAAAAGATGCATTAGCTGCTTACACCGTGTTGCTTCTCCACAGACGCTAAACAGCCGCTCTGCGCGGGAGTTCAGTGGGTGTGTCGATGACCTAAATTGCTCTGCAGCGCGAGCGGTCCTCTCGAGATCCGTGAAGGTTCAGCTCCTCAGCCTCCCCTACAGTCTTCCTTCCCCGGGGACGAGTGAAGCTTTCTAAATGAGCCTCCGTCAGTGCGACAGGCGGTAATAAAACCCCAGAAGGCAGCATGACCCACACCACACCAGGCACCATTCAGAACAGGAAACACAGGGCAGCAATCTTTGGCACTGGAAGTCTCTGCAGGCCACAGGCTAGCCAAGAGCAGTTTGCTGTCGCCAGCAGTTATCGGCTATATTAGCTTCACCATCACTCACCAGACTGTGTCTGTTGGCCCGGGCCCGCCGTGGACCCTCGCCGGCCTCGAACGCCTCCTCGTCCTCCCAGGCACCATGCTGGAGGCTGCGGGCCAGCCCTGTCAAACAGAAGGGGAGGGGGTATTCAGATGAATCTTCACTGCACCACAAATCAGGAGGTTAAATCTAAACAGCGTTCCGAGCAAACTGGTGTTCAGAAGATGCTGTGTTTGCATCCCGGTAGCGAGGCGAGGTTCTTGGCACAAAGACACACGACAGCAAAAACGAGGACGTCCAGATTCTTTTCGAACAAGGACAAAGGAGCCTCCCGCCCCCCATATCCCCGTCCCTTTCCCCCACCCCTCCCCTACCTACCCCCCCCCCCCGCCTGTCCTCTTTCATCCGCCCTGCTCACGTGCCTCATGGGTCACCCTCCATGGCTTCACCATTCTTCCCTTTTCTAATAGAGCACAATCTTTTTGTTGTTTCTGAAACCCACTAGTGACCCCTGTGACCATCGTCTATTGTTCTATTGTGCGTAGAGGCAGATAAAGGAGGAGAGGAACCAACGTGTCTGTGGTAAAGTCCTCTTCTAAAGGGACGCAGCGCTGTCAAGCCAGAGGTAGAGCGAAGCTGTTAGCTTAATCCCCGATTACACACCGGAGAGAAGCACTTTCTCTTCGCCTTTCAGCTGCCGTCCAACGGAGCCACGAGTGCAAATGGGCTTCAAATGAAAATCAAATCGGCAGGGTAACCAAGCCAGGCTGCCCACGTCTACCCACCATCTCTTTACCTAATGAGAAAACCCACTTTAGATTAGAGTCCTGCACGCTGCTGTGGATGCGACACTCAGCCATTAGTGAGAAAGCGCTGCTCGCATCCTTGTGGTCACAAGTGCTAGCTCCATCTGCGCTGCGGCCTGACACACCCATACACAAACGTAAGGCAACAGGACAAGTACACGTATACACTTCTATCCCACACTTTCGGGCACGCGCGCGCGCGCGCACACACACACACACACACACACACACACACACACACACACACACACACACACACACACACACACACCTCTACAATAATCATCAGCTGTAATTGCATTTCCTCTAGCTCTTTAATTACAGCTCTCATTTCCAGAAGCTGTATCGGGCCGGTGGCACCAGTACCAGATCCCGGGGTTAATCCGGCTCTCTCTCCGGACCAAAAGGCCGTCTCGTTAGCCCAGCAGCAAGGACCAATTACCATATCTGCTAATTTGATTCACGAAAATAAGCATTCAGTGTTTATGTATGTGTATGCACACGTGTGTGTGTGTGTGTGTGTGTGTGTGTGTGAGAGAGAGAGAGAGAGAGAGAGAGAGAGCGCAGTGGCTCAGGAGATCGAGGTTCACAGTGCAACTGATGCATCCATAGCAGCGAATCGAGACACTCACAGAAGACAAGAACAGCATCATATAGTAATGCAGACAGGTGTGCAACTGAAATACAGCATACTGGTAACACACAGCTGAAATATCCTTTCGCCACAATATTTTTTTTGCCAGATTTTGCCAATATTCCGTATTTGATCTCCTATCTTCAAAGAGCACAAATGTCTGGTCTGATAATAGCCTGTAGCATGATGTCATTGCATTAAAAGGGAATTTCAAAATCTATTGAATAAACTATTAACATACACCTATATTAAACCTATTCAATTACACACCAGGACTTTTTACAAGTTACTAGTCTGCAGTCCATCTGTTTGCATGCACAATAAGTTTACAACTCTCTGCCCCATTTAAGTGGGTCGCTTTCCAAACACAGAACCGCACCCGACCCGGTGGTGTTATATGGCAGAAACAGAGCAGGGTGTCTTAAGCCAGCACAAGTTTATGAGGAGCAGTGATTTCTAGCGCTTCGGGGTCACTGCCTGGGTGAGAGAAGCCTGCCGCCCCCAAGGACGTTCCCGAGGTCCAAAACGCACAATGGACGTCATCTGTGACGTTCAGTATTGAAACTGGTCTAGGTAAAGCAGTCAGGGAGGGGAGCTACAGGAAGGGATTATGGGACAGTATAACCATGTACTAAATGGAATTAAAAACAAAAAAAAAACAAATTTCAAAAAGAAAAATAATCAAGATTTGACGTGAGAAGCTTGCTGCTAAACACCGTGTCCAAACCACTGGGCATCAGAAGGAGATGAAGCGTACGCTGGAGCAGTCTGCACCGCACGTGTTCACCGTCTCGGGTCGAGGAGACCTTGCGTATCAGAACCCTTTTGCTACGCCCAGCCAACAGGGGTGCTGCACCAACTCGGGAGGGACCGATACAACAGAGTACACAGCTTACGATTATTACAGAGAAACCTTTCATGTACGGTACAGGGACGGTACAGGGTGTCTGGGCCCATGCTGTGCTGAATGCACCAAAGATCCCACCTCTGGAGGGCTGGGCTAGGATCAGATTTTTCTTTATCCATATAAATCAGGTCATGAAGACATGAAAGGCTCAGACAGATCTTGGATCAGGTCTGAGGGTTAATCCCTCACTGCCTTCATCAAAGTGAGAGTTGTTGACACCTGCCTTGTGTACAAGCAGTTAAAATGGCAACCAGTTAAATTGCACAGGGTTTTATATATATATTCATGTCTGGAGTCTGGGTTCAAAGGCCAGGACTAGTGGAGGTCTTCCAGGTTTGAGGTGTGAGGCGGAGAGAGTGGGGGACTCACAGCTGAAGCGCACCACCCAGCAGCCTCCAAGAATGCCCTGGAGCACGGTGAGGGTGGAGGGAACTCCATCCTCTGGCACTACCACATGGGTGACTGTAGAAAGAAGAGACAGAAAGGTGTAGGAAAGAAATATAACGTCAATACTTCACATATGAAGGTAGAACCTTCCTCACGTCTCATGTGCCACCAGGGTCATGTGTAGAGGTGTAAGAAGTTAGTGAAATCCACTTGGCGAAACAAAACCTTCTACAGGACATCGTCAGTTTGGATCTACAGGCTGAACGTGGAACATTCTGCTCCCATGACCTGATGGCTTTGCTAAATGGGAGTGGCATAACTAAATGGGAGTTAAACAATGATCTCTGTATCTATAAAATTGAGTGATATCAAGTGACATCCATCAGCTAGTGGAAAAACGTGAGAAACCCAAAGGTCATCGACGTAACATAAATAGAAGGGATCAATTTAATGTCACCTGCCAATGTAAGCAAACGCTGCGTGCTGACTGTGCCTGTCGAACTGAAAGCAGAGAGGAGCGGTCCTTCCTGGAGTGACAGCGCTTCATTAGAAATCAAATAATTATTCATGGCTTCATAAGTAACAAAAGCTTTCAGCTCAATAATTACTGAAAGCTCTTAATTATTTCTCAAAGCACAAACGTGTGGTGAGAGACAGTGTTTTTTCTCCTTCATATAAGCCTATTTAATTTAAAGAACTCCAGAAACAAATGGAGATGCCTAAAAGGAATTAACATAAGGCCGTTAAAAAAGCCTTTTGTAAAAGTTCCTGGCACACTGCGTTACTAGCGCCCGTTTGTTTCTGGAAAATATCGGATCCCGTTCCCATTCTCTGGAATAGCTGCGCCGTGACACACGGCCTCCGAGATTGTCAATCCGCCTCATTCTGACAGCATCCGCAACCAGCTTTCAGGGTGACAGACTGAACTGCTGGTTTCTCTAGTACTGTGATTTTCAGGGCTGTGTGAAGTCTCTTGAGTGGAACTTTTGCTGCAGTAAGTCATAATATCCATCTACAGTATAAAGGGGATTTTCACAATTATCCTTTTTATGCTGAAGGTGGATGGTTTGCAGGCTTTAATCAAAACTGTGCCAGTTACAGGAGAAGGCAAAGGCACTTTGTTCCACGCACGACATACGTCTCCTTTAGTGAACTAAAGTGTGCTTCAAGATGGCAAGAATCCTGCTGGCAGAAGCTGATGCAAACACACAGCTCTGTTACATTAGCTACATCAAAGTTTTTAAACATACTTCAAAGAAATAATAATAGTAATTTCTTATTGCTGGGCAATGCAGAATTTCCAAAAAAAAAAAATATATATATATATATATATATATATATATATATATATATATATATATATATATATATATATATATAAAAAATAATAATTCACAGCATCTATCACAGTATCTATCAGACAAACTCCGCTCCTGCCGGTAAAGTTCACTCACGAGGTGTCCAGAGGTGTGACCAGAGGTGACGGCGACACCGGTACCTGCACTGGAGAACGTCTGCAGTCGCCTTCCACCCAGCAGCTGTGCTGCTTTATTGAGCTGGTTCTGCTGAGACTGCGTCAGTTTGGTACCAATCAGAGTGACCTGGGCGTCTTTCCTCAGTATGCCTGGAGACTACAGAAACTCATGCTAGAAAGATCTCCCCAAGAAAGTTTTTAGGTGTGCGTCACGCACTGAAGTGTGGAGGTTCGGGGGTACCTTGGAGAGGCTGGCTGGGGAGCTCAGCGGTGTGGAGATGGGAGAGCGTGCTGTTCTCAGGACCTCACGCATTTCCTCCGTCTCTGCATAGTCAATAGGTTGGAGTCCAAATATATTCCTGCCGTGCACAAATTATGGTCATTAGCAGTGCCAGGGTTCATCGCTCCTCAACACATTTAGTAATACACACGCGCAGGCAACACAAACCATTACTGCAAGGCACCATACTGCTGGTAACCATACTGGCTACAGTATATTGATAACACCTATCGATGCATTATATCCACGTCTGCTTCCACATAAAGCATCCAAAGATGACATTTCAGCCAGAGCTACTTCGCTTGCGCATGCGATCAACTAACAAGTGCACAGGTTCACGTCGAGCACAAGAGGTCTTACGGCCCCCTAAGCCGGGCAGGACGACCGCCAGAAGACTCACCCCTGCAGAGAGGTAAGGAGATGAAAAACTGTTGCGCAGAGAGTTTGCTCAGATCCAACGTTAATATGGAGATACCACCTAGGGGACAATTAATAGGTCCACTGGTCCATAAAATATTTCATTTGGATTCATGAGCTACCAGACTGCCTTTCCTAAGAGCACACGTGCACAAAGACACAACCGCACACATATGCGCGTGCGCACACACACACCTGCATGCTATTAATGCACAATCTGGGCGGCAGAGACAATAGGAAACAACTAAAAAGGTTAGAAATAAAGTCATTTCTTCAATACTAATGAAGCAAAACTTGTGTTTTCATGGCCTCAGGTGCAGAAGCAAGCATGCCTGTTCACGCAATAGCTCTAGAATATCAGGAACCACAGCCTCCTGGGAAAAACACCGGCTTCTTAGCTGACAAAGCAGACGCAGATGCCAACAGTAATGGTGCCCAATGAATCACAGATCGATAGAGCTGTGAAAATCAGAAGCTCCCCGAGATGAACCAGATGTTTTTATTCATGCAACTGGAAAACTGTAACAATCGAGTGAGGCTGGAGACTCAGCCTGCAGCCCGGCACGGCAGATCGATGGATGACAGAAGTCTCCTTCACACACGCATGCGTTCCCTCTCACACACACACACACACACACCTGAATATTCCACACCCTCTCTACCCCTCATACTCACACTACTCTCCCCTCCAATTTACACACAAACATACCATACTGAAGCATCTCCCATCTACATTCGCCTCCTTGAAGCATCACATGAGCGCGCGCGCACACACACACACACACACACACACTAATCAATCCATTTCGGGGCTCAAGGCTGTTGCTTGCGTGAGCAGCCTGTTCTGCTGTCAGTGCAGAGAGAGACAAAGAGACGTAGAGACGGTGACAGGACAGCCTCGCTCTAGTGGGCCTGCGGGACACGTCTGCGTTTCATCTGCCCCTGGGGCAGGACAGCCTCGCTCTAGTGGGCCTGTATCACGGGACACGTCTGCGTTTCATCTGCCCCTGGGGCAGGACGGCCACATTTTGCTGATGCCCAAACATTGGCAATCGATATCCAAATGAGGCAGGCCAAGAAACGGGCCGCAAAGGAAGCAGTAGCGCTGGGTGGAGTAACCCACTCACCACACACACACACACACACACACACACACACACACACACCGCCCACCCCCAGATACACAACGCCGTTAACGCAACAAGCTTCAACATGAGGGAAAAAACCTCTTAATGGTTGAGAAACAGAAGTTAGAGAAAATAACCTAAACCAGCTTTGGGTTTATGGTGTAATAAGGTAGACCTGTCAAAAAATAAATAAATAGTGCATGTATTATTCACGCTTAGCTCTGGATGAAGAGCCTCCGTATTGCACTGTTTATGCTTCACAAACTGGTAGCAAAATCTCCATAGCAACAACACGGCAAGTAAGGCTGCTCGATATATCGCTTGTTAATCGCTGATGAAATATTTGACTTTGCAATATTGATATGCCTAATAACAAATAGTCCAGATAAGTGTTTTGCTTTTTTCAAGAATCAGGCCATTCGGCCATACCTGCAACTGCAATGTCCAACATAAATGCAGCACAATCATTTGTCTATTTTCTGAAACTCTAATGCCACATCAAGCCAATGAGTTTGAGGCTACATGGGAGGAAAAAAAACAAACAAAAAAAAAAAAAAACAAGCAACATTCTAGCATACGAGCAATTCCTGTCACACTGCCAGCCACTCGTCCGATATTAAACAACGTCCGCAAGCTCCATGCACATTCAGCCAGACACAGGGCCCTGTTCACATCTTCAAACTGTCAAGCAGGCCAACACAAGCCTCCAACATTAGAAATTAACATGTCCCTGTGTGTGCACGCGCGCATGTGTGTGTGTGTGTGTGTGTGTGTGTATGGGTTACGTGGGTGTAGCTTACAGGACACTGGCGGAGGCGCCGTGCTCCAGAAGCCGCCGGGCCACGTCCACGTGGCCGTTCCGCACCGCGTCGTGCAGCGGAGAGTGGTTCTCATAGCCGGGTGTGTTCAGCAGCACCCCCTGCTGGAGCAGCACCTCCACCACACCCAAGTGACCAAGGTTACATGCTTCGTGCTGTCAAGAAAAAAAAAATGCATTTTTAATGCACACCATACATGACAGGAAATAAAGCGGCTACAAAGGGTTACAGTAGCAATTTAAAGGACGTTTCTGGGAAACACACACACACACAGTCTGATATTAAAGTCATCTTAAATGCATCATTTACACTAACCCCCTGGGCAAAATCCATAGTGAAATACTAAGCAATGTCATGGGTCTATTACAGCTGCTTTCACAAAGCCAAAGTGGTAAAATGAACCCTGAACTGTAAAACAGTTTATTCTTCTACTGCATAATTCAATCCATGAAAACTAAGTTTTGTTTATTTGGCATGAAATGAGAAGACAAAAAAAAACTTGAAAGTGGAGATGGAGAAATAGTTAAACTCAACAAAATTAAATCCATAGATTCAGTAATAATCTCTTTTACAACCCGCATATGTACACGACAGCTACATAAACCACTCCAACGGTTCAATATTCGATATTGAATGAAGACTCCTGAGAAGTTCTAGCCAACGCCTTCAGGCAACTCCCTCACACACAAACGTGAGGCTTTATGAAGGTGATGTTACAAAATCACGTCTTACAGCACAGTAGAGAAGGAACATCGGGATGAAAGAGAGGAAGAGTGTGACAGAAGGGGAAGAAGAGGGGGTGCCCTGACCAGAGGCGTCCAGCCAGCGTGGTCCTTCAGGTTGGGGTCGGCTCCTTGGGTCAGGAGCTGTGTCGTCAACGCCACATCACCCTGCACAAGCAACAGAGGTCATCAGGGTCGAGGCGGTAAAGACAATTCTCTGCACGTCCCACGTGTATTTACACACACACACACACACACACACACACACACACACACACACACACACACACACACACACACACACACACACACACACACATACACGACAAAAAAGAAAGAAGGAATGTCACAAAGGGCCAGTTTTCCACACACAGATTAAATGTTGCCCAGGAAAATGGATTTTTTTCAGCAGACAGCCCTGACTGAGATTTGCATTTAGCTCAAGGCTTATCCTTAACCTGCAGCGAAAAAACGCATTTAAAAATAAAACCCATAAAGAATCAATGAAGCGGCCACCCTGTTTGCAGACCTTGATGGCAGCCAGATGCAGAGGTGTCTCTCCCCTCTGGTTCCTCTTCACGTAGGCAGGACTGCCGGAGCCGTGCCGGGGGCCTCCTCGCCCTTTCGCAGGAGTGGCGGGAGAACGCTTCGTGTCGACCTGTGAGCTTCCTGAGATTCCTTTCTGCCTCTCCTCTGTGGATCGTCCTGGCACCTCGGAGAGTCTGGAGCTATCTGGAGGAGGTGTGGAAGGTGCGGCAATCTTACCCAGGGTCGACCTCCTCCTCCCGCGAGCCACAGACGGCCCGGGCCTCTTCGGGGTGCTGCGGGGGCTGCCCCCCACCTCCTCCAGCCTGGCTCTTTTGACGCTTCTGCAGGGAGACAGCTGAGCAGGTACCCTGCAGTCGAGAGCCGGGTCTGGCTCCGGAAGCAGAGCAGGCAGCTGCTCTGGAGGAGGCACCAAGACATTCGGCTCCTCGTTAGACTGCTGAGCCTCCTTCGCCGTACCCTCCTTCAGAATGCTCCTCCTGGGACTGAGGATCTGAGCGCCTCCTTGGGGAAGGTCATCCCGGGGCGCCTCCTCGGGCTGGCTTTCCGGATACTGGAAGGACACCTTCTTGGTGGGTCTCCCCTCAACATCCCCAGGACGTGTCCCCCGCTCCTGCTCCTCAGCCTGGACTTCCACGGCTGCACCGCTCCCAAAGCCCCACTGCTGGTTCACCACCTCCAGCCTGACCTGCCTCTTCTTCACCGCGTTCTGCCTCCTGGTGCGGGGCTCGGCCCCGGCGCTGGCCGGCTTTCCAACAGACGCCCCGCCCCTTTTCCTTTTCTTCTTTCTCTCAACCTCCTTCGCCTTCCGAGTAGGGGAGGAGCCAGAATCTTGGGAGGAGGAGGTGAAGTTGAAGACCGACAGGAGCTCGGAGGCTGGCGGCCCAGGTGGCGGTTCGGCCACGTTTCTGCCCGACACCCTAGCGGGTTTCTCCACGCGGCAGCGCACCTTCCGGCTCCTTGGACTGAACCAGATCTTGACCTTCTTCTGTGGAAGAGCAGGACTTGGACTGGCCGTCTGGGCTGGGTCACCACCAGCAGCTAAAAGGAAATAGACACATCACACACACTTCAGCACACACACAATTCTGACAGATCATCTACATTCTTACCCTGCTGGTAAACGTCCCCTTAAGGCTAACATGTATACTTTCACGACGAGGTTGGTCAGACGCTCGCGGGCAGGGAGCAAACACAACCCGGCGTCTTCTCTCCGCCCTATCTCCAGGAGAGACGCCCCTCAGCGCGCGCCGCGTTATCTCTGATCCTGCAGCGGTGTCTCCGCGAGTCGGCCCTGGCACCACCGCACCCACCAAACAAGATCTCACAAGATCAAACAAGTGGGGCGACCACTGAACGCACGACGACCCCGAGGGCATCTGCTCCTCAAACCACATCCTCCCGAGCAGTCTACCCAGTTCTAGCTTCAGACAAGCTACTACGAGTTCAAATACACCATGGCTAACTGCAGAACATAATTATAGTCATTTCAGGATCAGAGTGTGAAGCTCAGTCAGTCATTTACATACATGTGTATATACCAGGGGTGTGACTCTACTTCATATCATACTGTACTGCATACAAGTAATAAGAAACAACTTTAGCCTGTCAGCGAGGCTACACATTAGAAGGGTGCAAGAAAAAAATATAGCTTATAAAATCCTATAGGAGCTATAGAAGTTCTTCCTCCAGCATCCATTTCGTCCTATTTGACAGTTGTTACATTAACTCTTATTATATATTATAAAACATTATTATACATTATAAAACTCTGCTCTGCTTTGTGCAGTGGGAAATACTGTGAAAGGATCACACTCTACTCTTTCATTCCAATGACTCAAATATGGGGCTTTTAGAATGTTGAATGTTTTAATAAAATCTAAGTGTACAGCAGATTCTCATGTACTGATTGGTTAGCATTAAAAGGCATTAAATTATGTGAACATATTAAATGCAAACCTTAATTTTTCTCCACACACATGCACACACCCCCCATTTAATGAGAAACCTTTTTTTATTAGAAACTATTTGTAGACATATTTGTTCACAATTTGTATGAGCAATACTGCAGCTCCTTGTCAATGGTCACTTTCTGGCCAGTCGTCAGGTCTGATGGCAGCATCACTGACATGACAGATGTGACAGACTGTCAGCATCACTGACATTACAAACACATCCAACTCTTGTCAGACTGTTGTTTGTGTCCAAAGCCTCCATGTTACCTTTTCACAAAGCTTCTCTAGGAAACGTGTTGAACGCGTGTTGGTTTGGCAACACAAGCTTCAGAAGGAGGTGTGCATGGCTTCTAAAATCACTGCTTGTGAACTTCCATCCGTTTTCACTATATGATTTCACTATTACTGTTCATATATTGTTCCTGGAGCTATTCTTGCAGGAAAGCAGCACTAAAAAAAATCGTTCATCCTGCACATTACCTTTTTAAACGTCTTCCTTCTGGTAAAAGTTTTGAGAGCATTTTATCTAGAACATCTCGCTTTCATGACAGCTTCCTACCCTTATGCAATCACACTGTTAAACTCCACTCTATAATTTTACATTTACATAGCGATCTTGTTTTTCTATGGCTTTAGCAAAGTTGCAAAGTGACCGGTTGTTAGAGGTCTGGATGTTTGAGCACTTGCGGTACCTTCAGCGGGCTGCAGCAATGCCTCCAGGTTGCGGAACAGGTCTGCGATGTTGTTGAGCTGTCTGTTAATGTGGATGTCCTTCACCCAGGCGGGACTGCGGCACACGCTGCACCCGTCCCCGGCGTGCGGGCCCGCACACGACCTGCGGGGCACAACCCACACCTGTACACTCACTCAGACCACGAGCACAGCTCCAGCATGCAAACGACGAGTCACACGAGTCTGCGTTACCTGCACAGTAAGTGTTCGCACAGGCCCAGACACACCGGTTCCGTCAGGACCCGGGAACTGCGACACAGGAAACCAACAATATCGCAACGAGGAAGCGAAACGCCGCCGTTAAGACTAACAGCCGCTGACGTTAGTCTGAACTCACCATTTAGAGCACAGCAGTAGCTGTCGGAACCGCGCTACTGCCTCTCGGGTTCTTGCCCACGTCCCACCCGGTACCTCCGCAGCCGTGTCAGGATCCATTTCTGTGAGATGGCGACTTCGCTGTTGTTCGTTCGGCCACTAGATGTTCGCGCGTCCCGCCAGTGGAAGTGCAGGAAGGGGAGGAGCTTAAAACAACCGAGCTTATTGGTTGACACGAGTGTCATCAAGTACACTGCTCCGTCCTTGTATACATACATATACAGTGTGTGTGTGTGTGTGTGTGTGTGTGTGTGTATATATGTATGTATGTGTATGTATGTATATATATATATATATATATATATATATATATATATATATATATATACAGCCCCGTCGACAGGGGGGGACAACCGGGTCTGTTGTCCCGGGCCCTAGGGCCAGGGGGGCCCCATCAAAGAGCCCAGCAATTTATTTTTTATTTAAAGTCTATAATTTTTAAATAATCTTTAAATCTTTCATTAATATAACATTATGTACTCATAATAAGCTCAATAGCTCAAATATATATGTTTTTTACCTATCTGCATATTTTCCATTAAGTGCATACACCCCCGCCTCCCACTGGAAAATGGTTTGATCCAGCACCGACTGTAGCCGGCCGGTATCGGCCCAACAGCGGGAAATACAGTGGTGGATAGTTAAAGTAAATACAGAAATCTGGAGCGCAGAAAAGAAAGGAAAAACATTTACCTGACGAATTTTAAAGTTGCATTGTGTTCCAGGTTTGAAAAGTGCTGGAATTTAGGGTAAAGTACTTGAAAATGCTTGAAATTGTAACTACTTCGTTTCACAACAAATAGCTGTCTGACTGAACAGTTCTTGTGAAGACGTTAAGATTGGGCGTTTTGAAAATAAACAACCATTAAATAATGTGATAAAAAGCGAGTTATTTCGAATCATTTCGAGTATATGTATAAATATTTAACTTAATTAAGTTTAACGTGCTGGAAAATATTGAAATGGACCTTTAAAGTGACGTACACGTGCTTTAATTCCACCTTATAAAGGTGTATGAACCCTGCAAACATGACTTTGTTCATTGCGCTGAAGCGCGGCGCGCGCGAAGTTACAAAATTCGAGAGGTGTACGACCTCGCGAAACGACAGCGCGAGGCCCTCGCGCACGGGCGGAGCCACTGCGATTACGTCATTTTCGCGCGAACCCTCGCGGGGGGGGGGGGGGGGGGGGGGGGGGGGGTACATGAATCTTTCTTGTCCCGGGCCCCAGCAAGACTGTCAACGGGCCTGTATATATATATATATATATATATATATAGGGGAACAGGGGGGAAGATGGTAGTAAACCAATGCCTCCAGCAGATCCTGGGAATAGCATGTGAGATGGCAGAATCCCAGTGAGTCCTCACACTCCTGTAGCACAGCCACCTGAAGGTGTGACATGCACATTCCAAAATGCTTTTCTCTTCTCTGTGGTTGTCTTCTCTGACCTCTCCTTTAACAAGGCTTTGTACCAGTAGAACTGCCACTCACTCGAACACTTGTGTTTTGCACACTTCTGTAAACTCTAGAGACTGCTGTGTGTGAAAATCCCAGAAGATAAGCAGTTTCTGACATACTCAAAGCTGCCTATCTGTCACCAAAAACTATTCCATGGTAACAGTGGCTTGGGTCTGTTGAGCCATGTCTTCACAGCTGTATGCTGCCACACGATTGGCTGATTCACAAAAATAAAAGAGTATATTGGTGTTTCTAATAAATCTCTCATGTGTCTATTTTGATTTCCTCTACATCTAGAAGAATAACTGATGGCAATTTGAAGACATATGGTGGCCATACCAAATATTGATTTTATCTCTCTTTTGTTCATTCACGTTGAAGTAAGCTGTATATAAACGGTATACACAACACACACACACACACACACACACACACACACACACACACACACTCGTATTATCCTGGTCATTACCTGTTTGAATGTATGCCCGAGGGCTTACATTACAGGTCCATTAAAACACACCCACTTTAAGACATAAAAATAACATTTTTATCCTAAAGCCATTATCACATTGAGCTCTGCCTTAAAATCACACACACTATAACTACGAGTTTGCTAAGTGTATTTCTGATGTAGGCAGGTGTTCTACTGGCTACTTACTTCTCATAATAGTTTATTATAAAACCTTTTATAACCTTTTATGAGTGCAATATCTGAAACATACATTTGGAATGTCTAAATTATGTGTATATGAATATACAGTATATATTTAAATTATATATAATGGTGTATATATTTAAATTATATATAATGGTGAAGCTGTTGTCATTTGGAGAAATGACCTTTACTAGAAAGAAACAATCATGCAGGTTCCTGATTGTCACACTTTCATGCCTATTTACGTGTCACTGATACTAGTTTTATAGGCATATAGCTCTGACATCACAGTTACAGTCCTCCAGTCAGACCTCTATTAATCATGCCGTTTCAACAGGTCACCTTCACCAACACCACACGGACTCCTAATGTAGACCGTTCTTGCTGAGGAGATTTCTATATTCCTAGTCCTAGATGTATTCATGTATGTTCTGCTCAACAGAAATTCTATCCCAGTTTCTGGGTGATATTTTCATCCAAATGTTCAAAGCTCTCCATATTCTCTATAAATCCTCAAACACTGGACAGAACAAATACTACCTGTTCTTCTCAAAAGACATTAAAAATGTATACATGATCATCCTGTCCTGAGAAGAATCCTCCCACAGACTTTCTCTCCAGAATGAACTTGTACTTGTACTAAACTGCTTCACCTTTGACTCCATATATACTTTGTGTGTATGTGTGTGTGTGTGTGTGTGTGTGTGTGTGTGTGTGTGTGTGTAAAAACACTATATTGACTTATATTAATTATGAAAAGTTTTATTTTAAGTTATATTACTGGTTTAGATAATACTTTAAAAACACAGGTTACATTCATACATTCCTAATGGTGACTAACTGTGTGTCTCAACAGGGTGAGTATAGTTCAGAAGCTGAGGTTTCCTGGTCGCACACACAATAATACAAGCTCTTAACATCTGCATCTAAAACAGAGTTTTTAATGTAAAAATAAGTTTGGTACATTTTTAAAAAGAGGAACTGTGCCTTGAAGGAAAGAGCTGATGAAATATTCAGCAGAAGAAAGATGTGCCTTTAGAGGAAATATTAATGAGACTGAAGACGTGGAGACATTGAAGAATCATTTATGTCCTGCAGCCAGAATGGCCTTTGTGATTTATACCAATCCAAGAAGTAACGCTGCACCAGTGCTGCCAGCCATGTGAGCGCGTGAGGTTCTCCTAGTTCTCCATACATATTTAATGCAGTATTGAGTAACCAAAGTGTGGCTCCATGTTTACTTTGTTTTTTGTTTTGATCTTGAAACAAGCGTCACAACAAACAATAGAACCAGCAAAAAAGTTTTTTTAAGAAAGTGAGACCTTCTGCAGTCATTGATTTAAATAAGATTTAGAACAGAATGGTGCAAATATTCTGTCATCTTGTCCCACTGAGAAGAAGCTGACACTTCACATTGTCATAACATGAACAAATTACATTTGCATTGAAGAGTACAAGAACTAGAGTGAATTACAGATGTTTAACTGTGCTAAGGAAAGATGTGGCAAATATGTTGTCACAAACATTCATATATTATTTGCTGATATAAGTATTTAAACAGTACTTCTGACCAGAGAAGTTTACATTAATGTCCCCTAGACACACATAAAAGAACCCAAGAAACAGGTTTTTTCTTTATACTTAATTATTTGAATAAACAAACACAATCAAATAAAATAACTGTATGATTTCAATATTTCGTCAATCACGTTAGCACTAACTGAATCAGCCAAGACATTGCAGGTCAAAGTTTGACATCCTGGGAGTCTTCATCAGCGTTTTCCGAAGCAAAGTTAATGAACACCTAGGGAGGTAAGACAGACGTTTCTCTGTAAGTTTTTTTTCTATTTTCTACTTGCTTTGTTTCCCCCATTATCATGTAAGGATATTTTAATCTGCACAGAAACCGAAGTTTCGCACTGCATTCCTCGGCTCTCACCTCGTCCAGGGTGGTCTGACACACGGAGAAGTGTTTGATTTGCAGGGCTGCTTTGTTAGACTCCAGATGGTCAAATATGTCAGCCACGCCACCAGGAGCAACAGGAACGTGGTACTCCACCATAGCCAAATGATGATCCTGTACAGACACAGAAAAGACACACAGTGATATAACCCAACAGCAATGTATACAGCACCTTGAATTATCCAGTAGTCTGTCCACTAAACCAGTCCTATCCGGTTCCAGCAGTGGGGAAGACCTTGAGTGCCGTACATTTCTGTGTGTCTACTGCAACGCCCTCACATTGCTCAGGTAATTACTAAGGATTTCAGGGGTTGTGTCAGCTGTGTTGGAGCAGGGAACACACAACGCACGAAACTTACGGAGGAGCCCCAGGACTGGACTGAGAACACATGTTCTAACCTCCACCTTCCTCATAACCCTTACACAGCTAGAGTTTAAGTAGAGAGAGAACAGGTCAGCTACAGCCTGCAGCGTCCAGCACCTGCCACAGAAAGACCCAGCAGAGCTCCTGTACAGAGGCTGCTGAGCTCGTTCACGGAGGACCGTCGTTTGTAAGAAGACTGGTATGAACTCGACGGCTCTTTCCCTGTTAAGTGACTTCACCTTAAGGTATGTGCTGGGGAACCGCTGCTCCATGAATCTGGAGATGGCGTCCACGTCGCAGGAGGCACCGGCCAGGTACATCTTCACAGTGAATCCTCGGCCAAACCTGTTGGGTTTACACAGGTTACTTATGTCTCTATCAAAACGGACCGCTGTCAGCAAGTGGTTTAGGTCTGTCGCACACAGCTCGAGGTAATGAGGGGGACAGGGAAGGACAGGCAGACGGGCAGTGCCGACTAATGTGCTGGCGGACGCAGGGGTGAGGGGCCGCTGACCTGTTCTTGATGTGTTGTAAGGAGCCCAGACACCTGAAGCGACCTTGTACCATTATAGCCAGGCGAGAACACAGGGCCTCACATTCCTCCATGCTGAAATGGGCGAACACAACAAACTGCGTTAGCTTTCTCTGTCAACATTTTAAATAAGAACAAGAAGAAAGATCAGTGTCAGAGCTTTAATCCTGATTTATTCCTGTCAGCAGATTCCCAGAAAGTGTAAAGCTATTCCATCAGATATACATTGCAATGCTCTCAGTGATACGTTGATGTATATGTACCTGTGGGATGTCAGAACCACAGCACACTTTCCCATCACCTCCTCAGCAATGATCTTCCAGAGGTAGCGTTTGGAACGGGGGTCCATCCCTGAACTAGGCTCGTCCTGGGCGAGGAGACCAGGCAGAGGAAATAGGTCAGTGTTTGGACTGTCCAAAGCACAGGCAACAAATAGATAAAAAAAAAAAACTCCTCTATAGCAAAGCGTATCAATGTCATGTAAGTTTAAGGTTAACTATAACACACTGCACCATGCAGTACAAAAAACTGTGGTCATTTACAGCGTCCAATGAATCTTCCAGAAAACAATTCTTTTTAAAGCACCAGTGGGTGGAACTGCTGACAGATGAGCAAGAATGAACTGACTGAAGAACCGAGGAGAGGCGCGGGATGGAGAAACTGCTATTATAAACTGTGAAGTGCATTATCGAATGGGGAGGAGGTTTGTACCAGCAGCAGGATTTGTGGCTGTCCAATCAGAGCTATCGCAGTAGACAGTTTCCGCCGGGTTCCGCAACTATAGTGCTCACTGGTGATGTGTCTGTGGTAGTTAAGCTCAAGTTTCTTCAGAAGATAGTTCACAACCTGCAGAGCACACATACAAAGCATTTTTTATATTCAAAGATAAAGTGAGTTGACTTTCAGGTGAACTTTTCCTAGTTAAACTAAATAATGTGTTTTTTGTTATTTTCACACTTTTTCCATCAGCTACAGGCTGTTTCCTTTGTCGGTTTATTGAAACAGTAATTGCCCACAGAAAGGTTTCTCAAGTTGTACTAACACATTGCTCACCTGACCTCTACACCATAATGAGTTACTCTAAACAGTTTTCGTTAGATGCCTGTAAAAATCTGAGCCACCACAAACACAGATTACTCTTACTGCACCCATTGAATCAACTGGACTCCTGTATGTAGAGAGCTAAGCTAAACCTCTCGGAAGTTAAACAGAGTCAGCCTATCCCAGACCTGTGAGAAACCTGTGAGACATTGGTGAGACATCTGTGAGAAACCTGTGAGACATCTGTGAAAAGTGCTTTGATTTTCCACAGGTTTGCCTTCCTCCTCAGGCTCTGCTGTTAGGAAGGGAGAGGGTATTTCCCTCAGGTCATCAGGATTTCGAACATGATTCTTCTCAATCTTTCTCTAATCGTAGCTAATGGGCCAAACCACAGAGGCACTGAGGTAGTAACTATAGCAATAGATGACTGATATAGCTTACAAATCGTTCACTTCTTCCAAAAGCTTTAAATGACAGAATAATATCTTCATTAAGGTCTTAGGACGTCCTTTTCTATGACAGTTGACCTCATTCTCCTTGCTATTGTGCAAAATAACGGCTAACACAACTATAGCACTACATCTCACTTTGGTTTCAAGTGATTCTTATGAATTTCTTTGACTCATATTTCTGCAAATGACTCACCTTATCAAGATTTCTGAAAATATTCACTGTTTCTATTCACCTTAGCATTGAAATGGTAGAAGCCGGCACTCTGTTTCAGCTGTTAGACGATGTAACCACATGATAAAAACTATACCAGAGTCTCAGGGTCTCTTAATTCACATGATAAGCACACACTCCACATGACCGTCATAATAATTTTTTATCAGTCCTTGATCATGATGAAAAGCCTCAGGATCAAAGGAGCACTGTGTGGGGAGGCAGAACACCTTAATGACAAACGATCTTCACACTGGCCAACACGTATGTAACCATAACTTCAGTGACAAATCTCTCAGAATCCCTCCAAAACTCAAATCTCACCTTAACTCAGTCATACCTTTTTTGATGTGATTCCAAATGAGCTGTCATTATAAAATGACATTCTTAATAAATCCCATTTCTCCTGGTTGTTTAAGGCTAAAGAAGATTTTTCTACTGTAGCCTGAGGCAGATTTTCCAGAAGTGCCCATTCCCAATAATGCAGCAGGAATGGAAGATTAATTAACTTCCTTTCTAATCAATATGGAGAAGCACCAGCCTTTCAATATTCTGCCCAAGCTTTGCTGCTTGTGTTCTTCTGCTGAGCAGAAGGGCAATACCCCAGTGAATCCAGACCAGCTCTGCCTTATATTTAGAACCATGTGGAAAGAAGTCATTGACCTGCAAGTTGCTGACAAAGAAAACCCAGTCTCAAAAACCTGAGAGGAGAGGTGTTTTCAAATTCCCCTGGAGGCTCCGTACGTACTGCTGCAAGTATGAAGCAACAGACAAGGACTGGTGTGTGTATGGGACAGAAATGACATCTAATTTAGATGCCCTCTGTGCTCTTTTTCTCAATAGCACGATCTATGTTCATGGTTCAGCTTCTGGTGCCTCACCACACCGCAAATCTCACTCCCCTGGTGCCTGATCACACATCTCACTCCCCTGGTGCCTCACCACACCGCAAATCTCACTCCCCTGGTGCCTGATCACACATCTCACTCCCCTGGTGCCTGATCACACATCTCACTCCCCTGGTGCCTGATCACACATCTCACTCCCCTGGTGCCTGATCACAAATCTCACTCCCCTGGTGCCTGATCACACATCTCACTCCCCTGGTGCCTGATCACACATCTCAGTCCCCTGGTGCCTGATCACACATCTCAGTCCCCTGGTGCCTCACTGCTTTGCATATCTCACTTCCCTGGTACCTCAGCACTCCATACACTTCATCTCCTGCACTGACGATGTGGATCAGATGTGCTGAACGGTGGAAACAGGGCAGTGATCCACCAGGACTGGGACTGCAGGCATCGGTTTGCTGACTGAGACAAGGCGGTGGTCTCACCTGGTCCGTGTCTCTCTTGCCGATGCCCCTAATGCGGGTGTAGAAGTAGAGATGCTCCTCTCCCGTCATCAGGTCATCCAGAGCATCCACCTGTGGGCAGTAGCCGATGTTGATACCCTCTGCCCTGCAATCCATGATGTCCACCATTCTCCTGGAAGCATGAAATGTATTATTGCTGAAATCCCAATACCAATGGTTGCTTCTCCAGTGAATCGAGTTATGTGCCTGAGAATACAGTGGTATGTAGCCATAAATATCGACAATGGAGGCAAACAAAGGTGTTGTGGGCAGTGCATTTACCCGTCCCAGTTGCGGACTTGCGCAGAGCCATGTGACGGGCTGATGTCTCCAGTGAGCATTTTGAACGTGGTAGTCTTGCCCGCTCCATTTACTCCCAAAAGTCCAAAACACTAGAACGACCACGACACTGTCAGGTTTTCCTACGACGGCTAGCACACAACGTTTTCTCTACCATAGCTATTAGAGACGGTTCTACCGTCACGTTTACCATCAACCAGAATATTATCGTTATGTAATGCAGAAACGTGGTCAGCTTTTCAGGACGTTTGATGATTGTAGAGATGTTGATAATACTCAAGACCGTTACAAAATGGTCAGCATATAGAAAAATTAACAAATACAAATAAAGAAATAAACAGTTGTAATGATTGAAGGTCGATCTATACAGCCCTTCTGAATGCATGACTGACCTCTCCTGCTGGGATGGCGAATGACAGCTCCTTGACAGCCCGTACTTTCCGGTTCAGATGTTGGTAGACCTTCATTAGCTGGCTGACCTGCAGCAGATCAGAAGCAGCTGCACCGCTGTCCACGCGCTGGCGTTCTGCCAGGACATCCTCATCCTCTTTCCAGACGCTTGGCACATGTACCCACTTAATCCAGCAGAAAAGCCTCCTTGTCAGGGACAAAAATGTGAGAAGTGAGCGTGAGATTTAAGACGGAAATGGACCATAAAACGTTTCAATTTGACTGGACTGTTTGGAAATAGCTAAAATAATCCAATTGAAATGCATCCTTCTGCAGTACAAAATTGGTATTCGGATTATATTACGGAGGAGCAGTACAGACGCAGTACAGACGCAGTACAGACGGTGGGGCCTCACCGGACTCTCTGAAGAAGACTCCTGTTGAGCAGCAGACGCAAAGCGAAACACAGAGAGCCTTGCAGGAAGAGGGAGGTGAGCATCCATCCCAGCACGTCCATGCCAAAGGGGTTCTTGTAGGCGTCCACACCGAACGCACTCAGGACCTGCCGCTGCAGGTCCACCCGGGCCAGTTCCATCAGCCCGTTGCCGAAGCTGAACTGGGGGAAGACCAGGAACGCGGAGCTCATGGTGCGGTACACCGCGAAGACGTTCTGCCATGGGAGAGGAAGGGTAAACCGAGAGGATGGTCAGATCATTGGTCAGATCAGATTATCTTCTCCTTTATGTAGCTATAATGTCCAGCGTAAGGGTACCGCAACCTGTTCTGTTCCTTGTCATTTATTGGTGTGCAACATACATTTAATTATATGCTATAACACTGTGCTTTGATATACTGTATATCAAACTATGGGCATATGTTATATAAATGGGGTATGATATTTTCTGCATTATATGTTGTCTTATATGTTTTATATTGACATAGTTAATGTGCTGATTTGTCAAATTCATATGGTCTAAACAATGAAAGTGTCATTTTTGATGCAGTGTCTCCGTTAATCTGGTCCTAATGGCCTTTCCATACCTCATCAGTGTGGATCAGCTGCCCTAGGAAGTAGACAATGGCAGTGGAAATGATGGTGTTCAAACTGATGAAGAGGTTGATGCACACGTAGCTGATGAAGGCCATCTCCGCATCCTTAAACAGGGACGACAAGAGGTACATCCAGGGGAAGCTCGCAAACCTGTAAAAGAGACACAAAATTAGAACAGGCAGGCGAGGTTTAGAAAACAGCTGCAGAGCGAAATTACGCAGGAGGAATGCCTACTTGAACAGTAACTAAAGGAGGAGTGTACAAAAAAAGAAGGAAAATGTTCCCAAGCTGAGCTGAGAGAGTGGAAGATAAATGACTTCATCTGCTCTCTGACGGTGAGGCTTTTCTGCACTACAAAATGATCTGCTTTTTTATTCATTACTCTCGGTGATTGGGGTGGAGGGGGGTCAAGGAAGAGGATGTGCTTAAACAGGGAGGAGAGGGAGTTGTGTGTGTGTGTGTGTGTGTGTGTGTGTGTGTTTATCCGCGTGTGAGTGAGCGAGACCGTGTGATTGTGTGTGTGTGTGTGTGTGTGTGCGTGTGGGGAGGGGGGGGGGGGTTTCCATCCGACGCTCGGATGCCACACAAAGGCAATTAAGCGGCTCAGGGTGAGAGCGCACATGGCAACAGCGTCGCCAGGGGGTTATTTATGGGCTGGCGGGCTGAAGGCACGGGATCTGCGGTGCTCCCACAGCGCACTGGGCCTCCCACGCCACCCCAGGGGCGCACGGGCGGGTCACTGCTGCACTGACCCCAGCGCCTGGGGTGGTTAGCTGGGCAGCCGAGTGGGGAAACAGCTTCCAGAGACCCCACGCAGGTCCCCCGCATACGTCTTGACATTCACAAGCAAAAGGAGTTCCCACAAACCCCACAGCAGGAGAATCCTCCTTAACATTTAACGTGCTAATGTTACAACACGCTTGTTTCTATTCCTGTAGCATCTGAACAACAAACAATTGTCATATCTCTCCTGATTGCCATGTCCAGGCCTTAAATGCATTTTTTTTCTTTAAATACGAACCCAAAGAGCACCAGCAGCAGTGTAACTGCTCCTAGATTCTGCCTGTCGGTGAAGGCGGGTACTTGGAAGGCAGCAATCACAATCACAGAGAGCAGCACAGGAACCATGTACAGAGCCTAGCAAACATACAGCAAACAGAGAGAGAGACAGACAGATACACTTAAAGATCTTCTCACACATTATATCTATTTTTACCCTATTCAGTTATTATAAACATTATTATTTATATATGACAACAATCAAGAACAATCCTGCAACTAAATTGAAGATCTTAAGATTGTGTTGTAAAGCAAAGTGAATCCATTCAAATGAACTTTTACAAACAGCCCATGAGGACATGGTTTGCTAAAAGAAAAAGACAAGTTCAGAAGCTTTCGCTGTGAAGTGAATTCAGTACCATGTCGTAGAAGAAGTTGACAGTCCAGTAGAAAACCTCACTGATGCCAGAGATATGTTGGAGTCTCTTGGAGCCGGTGTGATGCTCCTGCACCTCGTAGATGACAAAGCTGGCCGTCATGATGGAGTAGCCGGTGAGAATGCACAGTGCGACCATGATGCTGACCAGACCTCGGACCCTGAGGGACGCATGGGCAGAGGTTACTCAGAGGAAGTGCTTCAACCTCTAAACAGCGAGAATGGGGACTCTACCCTCAAGCAGTTTTCTCCCCTCAGTTAAGAAGTCCAGATGTCTCGCAGTATGATTCGGACCATGAGTCTCACAGTATGGTCCTCTGCTCTCTCACACTGATCAGCAGAGCCGGTTTACGGGTCCATCTCACACACCGTGAATAGAACAGAGTTCTTGCGGGCTTGTTTGTGGAGAAGCACGAGAGAGTTCTGGAGAGTTCTGTTTTAGCATGACATAAGCTCTCAGAATTGACCCGCTGGGCAGGTACTTTAAATCCCGCCTACTTGCCTAGCTCCTCCCCCCTCCTCATCTCTCAGCACTCCTCCTTCATGTAGGTGTGGCCCAAGGCCAGGAAGAGTGAGAACACACAACAAATCAGAAAATGGATCTGAAAGATCAGAACCATGGTCCACGCAGGGGAACTTCTCACACTTCACTGACAGTTCCCTCCAAGTTATAACAAATGGAGCAGAATCAGGCCAGAAAACAAACCATGTCCTGAGACCTCACTTATGAAGTATGACTCATATCCATCCTGTTTGTGAAGGGCACAGCTGACTTCTCCTAAGTAATGTGAAAAACCTGATTAGTTTCACTCTGCCAACAGCCTCTGCACACAAATAATTGAATGAAAGACCAACTGAAAGTGATTGTTCGACTGAACTGGGCAGCATGGAGAGTAGAACACAGAGAAGAAGAGGAGACAGACACACACACAAACACTTAATCAACACAAACCTCGGCAGAACAGTAAACAGCAGCACAACACAGATGTGAGATATCCGTCACCAAAATACTGATGACATATTTCATTACAAACCACCTGCTCCTCATTTCCAATGTCTTTGATGTCATCTATTTTTTGAATATCAGTCATTTTAATAGCATAAATAGGGTTTATATTTTAAAAGCCATGATGGTTTTTCAGTATTTTTATTTATATGATTATAAATAACTCATTAATAATTACTTTTTATATTAGTATGTTAGTATGGATCTGCAATCTGATAAACTACAATATTGTAAATGTTATTTTCCACACTGTCTGTCCACAGGTGCAGGGGAATAAACATCCCATGAATCTGTGTGTCGAGCTGACTGAAGCCAGTGCCAACGCTGTGAGTCAGCAGAGGTGAGACAACTACATAGAAGATGCTTCCTACCCTCACCCTTACACTGGTGCACAGAGAAGAACATTCGTTTAGATTTAATATTAGATACACTAAATGATCAATCTACAGAATCAAGGACCCATTTCACTTGCTGGTTTTGTGTGCATAATACAGCATAAAGGTATGAATACGAATACTGATTACTCTTTGCACATCCCGTCTTTGTCATTATTAATGAAATCAATTGCGTGTGCCTACAGATGACCCTGGGTCAGCCGTGGTTCTCTGTCCTGCTGTGCAGATATGGATCTTCCAAGTGCCCAGGCACAAAAAGATGACAGAGCGAACTTCACTTTAAACTAAAGATATAAAGATGTGTGATAAAGTTGAAAAAAGGTTGAAAACAGTGTATTGAAATGTAAAACTGTATGATACTCCCCTCTGTCTCTACGACACTTTCTCCTATGCTGTATAAGGTTTTATATGAGGTACTCCGGGTTTTTTTTAAGTAATGCTTTGCACAAGGCATGATTCACTGCAGTATTTAACTCGAAATACAAATTTGTATCTTTCTGGGTCATACCAGTTTGTGTGGTAATGTAATTGGACCTCTGTAGAATATTTGTTCTTTAACACATAAAATATTGAAAATATCGAACCTCAGTCTCAAACATGATATGTTTTTGGAAACTAAATTATACATATGAGAATTTAAGCTGTATTTACCATGAAAGGCTTCATATGCATCTTATACCTGTTATCACTATGACTTTATCTTTCATGCTCTGTCTCTCATTCTCTCTTTCTCCTACTCTCTCTCTCATTATGTCTCTGCAACTCTCTCTCTCTCTCTCTCTCACTCACACACACACACACACACACACACACACACACACACACACACACACACACACACACACACACCATTCTTTACCTAATTCACCTCTCTCCTTATCTCCAGGCTCCTAGACTGTCAGGGTCTGCTCCTGCTTCATCAGAATCGTGCGAGTGAAATAACTGTCCTCACAATACTGAGCTTGCTTTGCAAATTAAGCACAGCGGCACTATTTAAAACACAATCACCAAGTGAGTCCGGACACTGGTGCTGAATCCATTAACCTCTGGACCACCTTGGGGACACTCACATATTATATGGGCTCAGGAGTCAATAGCCCAGGCTCTACTGGAAATCTATTTAAACCAATCAAATAAGAGTAAATACAGCAGTGAAACTGCATTGCTGTGAACCCTTCCCAAGAATAGAAATGGAAACACACTGTTTGCGTGTTCTATTTAAAGCCCGGGCGTCTCTCCGCCTCCCGATCACGGGTGTGGCGACCTGGGCTTGGCGACCCCGTGGGCCTGTGGCCTCTGCGGGGCATCTTCATGAGCCCAGTGTGATGAAGAGCAGTGACTCTGAGGAAGGCTCTTACATGGTATCCTCGTCCTCCACCTCGCCGGGGTAGGGATGGCTGGTCAGCGAGATTGCTGGGGGGAAGAAAAGGAGACGGGATTTAACAACTCGTGTTCACACGCAACACCGGCCGGCCGTCTCCTCCACCGCTCCGTCACGGGCGTGCGGGTCGGTCGCTTTGATGAACCTCCGGTGGATTTATGCAGTGCTTGTTTGGCCGGGCAAGTTCGACGGCTACGTTTGAATTATTGCATCTCCTGTTTCCCTTATTGACCACTGGGCCTGCATTAATCTTGCCCAGAGGCAGCCAGTGAATCTCAGCCACTGGGCCCAGTCTGGCAGCACCTGGAGAAAGACAGCTGGAGTCTCCGTCCTGCTTTATCCACTCACTCCAGCTCTGTCCTACCAATTACAATTCCTGTTGCTGTGCAGCATGGTGGCGGAAAGAAGGGGAACACTGCCCCCTGCCATAGGATTGTGGAACTGCAACAATTGTCATACAACAATCCAGGAGCCATCAATGAAGGCAGAGGCAGGGTTATGGACAATTTCTAAACAAAGCATGGAATAATAGGCAGTTCTCATTGATTTCCGCTGACAGGCTCTAAAACTGCATTTGAGCACCTGTGTTTTTATAGCAACATTACTACCTCAAATAACCTGCTCTTTCACGCCAATTAACTTGTCTTGTATTCATGAATAATAAGAGCGTCTGGACACATTTAACAGATCCAGGATCAGTGAGAACGTCACAATACTGGTTTTTTGTGCTAAAGTCTCTCTGCTAAGCAAAATTCAAAATCGAGACTTTGATCATTTGGCCCATGCTAAAAAACGGATTTGTTTAAGTGGTGAATAAGAAGTGGATGGGTCTGCAAAGTCCTTTGTTATGTCTATTTTTGTAAACTCATTCACTTAAGCACTGAACACAGGCCAGCAAAGATGTCATCACTGGAAGACTGAAAGCGATTTTTCACAGGAGCAAAATCAGTTCTGTTGATCTCATTTCAATTCAATTTGCCATCATTGTTTTAATTCTTCATCACCAAAAAGTTGGAAATTAGTCTAGCTTGCTTTGCTGTGGTGTGTGCAACCTGGACACAGAATTTTAATTTTTTTTATAAGATACTGACCATACTGCTGGGCCTGTTTGTCTGCAGGCAGGTTGGCACGCAGGATGAAGTTGTTAAGGCTGTTGAGGAACGCCGGCATGGTGTGGTGGCCTTCTGGGTTATACCACACCTGCACAGATACACACAGGGTCTCGCACATGGTGTTTGTAAGAAGTAAAAAAAAACCCCAACAACAGCACAGAAATAGGTGAGGTGTATTTTGAGCAGATAGTCGAGAGCAGGGTCACTATATTCTCCAATAAAACTGCAGAATTGAGAACCAAAGTGGCGGATAATCAGTGAGTTACTCCAGCAGATGTTGGCAACCTTCACTGGTTACCAAATGCTACCAAACACATCCCTCTCCTTTAAACTAATTATTAACTAATTCACTGCCACTGTGGTTATCCAAAAAAATTTATATGAATTAATAAAATGTCTTAGGGGTCAACTCTGGTACTTAATGGCTGAGAATCTGAACTCGTTCTGTGTACCTTGGTTAGAGTCCTGTTCTTGGGAACTTCCAAGATGTCCATCTGAAGATCAGAGGGAAGGCTTCCCCCAAAAGACCAGCCTCCGTACCTGAGACACACCGAGGGATCAGCCAGCCGGTTCATTTCAGAATAACACATTAAGTAGGTTGGTTCACTACAATCACATTCACGCCCATATTCATTTATCGTTAATTACAAGCTTTGATTATCGGTGCGTTCTTCTCCTGCCCTCATGATGCACTTGTGATTTATTGCTGTTATTTCCCCTGCAGCCTCGAGAAGGCTGCACGTTTTATGGCACATGAATAATGCATTATTCGCTCTAACTACTTTATGCATAACAAAGTATCTCCATGTTTGCTGTATGCTCAACTGTAGCCTGCTGCTTCTGTAGCGTAGGAAATGCCAAAGGGTCACAGAGCAGACAGCACAGGGCTGGAATCTCCCCAGCACTTCCTCCGCTGGGATTCACCGTCCGCCTAATAATTCATTATTCTCTGAAAGGGAGGAACCTTTCTAACCTCGCTAACAATGAATGAGATGCAGAACAAGCTGTCATTTATTCTTGGCCGTGTACGGTAACACTTATCATCACTTTTCCTTAACAGAACTTTTTTTGTTTAATGATCATCCTTTCTGCGTGGAGGAGTGCATTTTTAATCCATTCTGTTTCGTATATTTGTCTACCTATGCACGCAGCCATGAGCTCACCTGACTCTGGTGAAGTCGTTAGCTGTGGACAGGAGGTAGTTTTCAACGTTGATGTTGGTCAAGTTGTAAATGATCTGGGATGAGGGGTTGGTCTTATGAGGGGGGTCGTACTTCTGTTTTGGGCAGGTCTGAAATAAGCAGAGGGTGGGAGGGCGGGGGGGGGGGGGGGGGGGGGGGGTTTAAGGTAGATGTTTAGGACAGCAGGCCCAGGATGTATCTGCCCCTGGGGCTGGTGTTGACCTCCTTTCACATATTTTCACTTTTCACATATTTTAATTATTTGTCAAATTTATTTGCATAGTGTGCCTTTTAAACAGAATTGAAAACAAATTATTATAATCACAACAAGCACCTGTCAAAACAATTATGAAAAGCAATACGACGAGGAGCCTTTGCTGAAGGGGAGGAGGTGATTATAGTGTCGCTCCAGCCTGTCGACGCAGCGATGCTCTACCTGTACACACACGTGTGACTCACCTGGGAGAAGTCACTACATGTACAGCTCTCAAGCCCAGCTGTGCTATTGCCACTGTACGTCCACTCATCAGACACTGGACTGGCCCTCTTCTGACACACCCTGAAAGCAAGACAGGTTTCCAGAAAATGTCTAAAAAGCATATAGAGGGACTTCATTGTGCAAATATAGTAACTGAGATCTGTATTCTAGCTACAGCATAACAGTCAGCATTTGTTTATTTATTCATTTATTTATTTATTTATTTATTGGCAGATGGTTTTAAAGCTGCTCCGAGGTCTAGTTGATACGTTCAAACACTGATTTAAGTTCATGTACTAGTAGATGTATCCAAGCAAGTGTTCATGGAATACAAACAGTGTGCATGCAGCAGTCCTGTCATTGGCTTGTGGCCAGTGATCATGTAAGAGAGAGAGAGAGAAAGAGAGAGAGAGAGAGAGAGAGAAAGCTAAAAGGAACATGTGACCGAAAGAAACAAAGGACTCAGGGAATGGTAACACCGACTGCACACTTGTCCTGGATCAAATTTTTACAAAAGGACGAAGAACGGGAAAAGGAATTCTGTACACAATGCAACAACGACTGTAGCAATACAAGCTGCCTGCAGAAACCGGTGTGGATGAAAGCCACCTCAGCTGGGTTGTGTCAGCACCTGAGCATGCAGGCTCTGTACTAGCCTCACAAAGGATCTGAATCATCTCACAGATGTTGCATCAAAGCCATCCAACAGTTCTGAACAGCAGGCATATAACTGGATTTCACAGGATTGACTGTTCTCACCAGCATAGAAATGTCAGTCAAATTTAAGGCTTTGCATCAAGACAAGACAATGTGGATTCATGATATAGCAATAGCAGTGATTGACGCAGGCCCAATAAACTTGTAACCGACCGACATTACACAAATATAGCAATATAAGTCTAGATTAGACTTTGATTTGGCTGGTCATCCAGGGAATGGGTTGGATTATAGATCATGGAAGCCAAGATTATGCAGACCACACACCTCAGACTGCCGATTATTGACAGCAAACGGGACACAGGCGTCTACTTACATGCTGTCGGGGTTTTCTGTGCAGTAGCTGTCTATGCCTGGATTTGACATCAAAGTATTGATCAGGTAGCTGGAGTTGGGATTCTGGTTACTGCAGAGGGATTAAGGATCATGTCATTGTCAGTCCTACACAGACGTGTCTTACCACGGCCTGGATGTGAACAGCTCGGCACGTGTAAGCGAAATAATAGACAAAAGCAATGGAAATTCATTCATTTTTAAATTTGTCGACTCGCGAGTGCATTGCCCCTGTACCTGAAGAAAGTGTACTGCTGGCCGATGTCGTAGAGGGCAGGTGAGAGCTGCATCTCAGGGAAGTTCTGCAGGTTGCTCTTGATGGAGCCCAGACCCATAGCGCCGACGACAAAGAAGACAGGAAGCAGAACCTGGGAGAGAAGGCCCTTCCAGTTGCGGCGGGAGTGATGGAAACGCTTGACCAGCATGGCCATGACCTGTTGCATTAGCAGCGCTAAGCCCGTCACCATGGAGGAACCCGTCAGACCTGCGCAAAGGAACATGCAGCATGCCAGTCACAGCCGGTTGGGAGGCTGGATCCATCAGGTGCTCTTCACAGTTTACCAGTTACACACAGCATTCCATCAGTTAGGCACGGACGCTGATCAGTTCATTTGTCTTATCATGACACCCCTTCTGAGTATTGTTTTTTTTTTACAAAGCAGTCCTGCAGTAATTTCCAGGAAAAAAAGCACCTCCTGAAACAGCAAGGGAGGATTTCCAATATGTCCAATAGAGGAAAAGCACTCACTGGTCTTCTCTCCACAGTACATGGGGCCACCCAGGTCGTCGGACAGGTTGTCTGGGGACGCCACCGTGTCCGGGACAGACTCGGACACAGTGCACAGTGTCTTGTCCCCTGCAGGTTTCAAATCGTCCCGTGTAAGCTGCAGGAACACCTGGAGGAACAGGACTGAAGCTCAGACATTCATACACCTGTGGGCATATTTGTGTGTGTGTGTGTGTGTGTGTGTGTGTGTGTGTGTGTGTGTGTGTGTGTGTGTGGTAAGAACCAGAGAACCAGAGAAAACCTTTTCAAGGCCAGCAAAATGGTTCTGACATAAGCTAAAGTGAAAACGCAAACATGTTTCCTTTTGGTTAGAGAGGTTAAGGGAAGATTAGACTTGGAACTTTCTTATTATATGTAGGGCCAGGTGCCCAGACATGGATTAAGCCTAATCTTGGACTAAATTGCTGTGCCAGTGAATCACCACTGAAAAAACTATCCAAGGCTAGACTTAATCAAGGCTAGGGCTTGCAATGTAGCTCATATGTAGCTACATATATATCATATTTATCCATTAGAGCACGTCCTATAGTCCAAAATATGAAAAACAAACGTGTGTTTATGTGTGTGTGTGTGTGTGTGTGTGTGTGTGTGTGTGTGTGTGTGTGTGTGTGTGTGTGTGTGTGTATGAGTGTGTGTGTGTGTGTGTGTGTGTGTGTGTGTGTGTGTGTGTGTGTGTGTGTGTGTGTGTGTCTGTGGGCCACATATCTATTCTTCACCTCTTCTAGGGTGGTATCCGAGATGCCATAGCAGCCAAGCTGTAGAGCATCCAGGTTCTTGTCCAGGCCAGTGAGCAGTGAGCGATAGGCTTCGGCATTCTGGGAGTTGTAGGCAGGAAGCGAGTAGACGACATCGCCCACCCCTCTTTCCTTCAGTTGAGCCTCAGGCAGATGTGAGTGGATAAAAGCTTTCACCTTGTCAATGTTAAACTTCTCCTCTGAGCCAGAACTCTGCACCTGAGGAAAACAGATTGTTAGCAATACTTGTCAGTTTCTTTTTTTGCTATGAAAAGGTGAAACATACATTTTTCATGTAAAGGCTCTCAGATCTTCTAGTCTGCAGCTCCAATGTGAAGCCTTGGACAGGCTCTTTCTCACTGGATAAGAATTCATGGTAGCAGGTAAGAGAAGACAGCGATCTAAATATGTGAAAAATGTGAACCGAGCTCCTTGGAGTTATGGGTATTAGCATTCCTGCCATTCCATTGGCTGCGATCCACCTGCACTGGAACAAGGTGCTATGGGAGTAATACCGTAATACTGCAACACTGATTCTCATTGGAATGAGGCCAGCACCTTCTCTGTGAGGGTGAGGTTGTAGCCACAGGACAGCTTGTCCTTCAGATAAAACGGAGAACCGCAGCACTTCAGGCCTCCGCGCTCCAGGAAAGCAATGCGGTCACTGAGAACCTCGGCTTCATCCAGGTGGTGGGTGGACATTATGATAGTGCGCTCTAGAAAGATGAATGCACACACACACACATACACACAAAGCCACACAGCCACATCTAATCAGATTTTCCAGATACATAGAGATGTAACAATCACAAGGGAGACGTTCAAATGTGAAAGGGCTAAGCTTTAAATTCTGATCAGATACGAACTCTCTTTGTCTCAGATGAGCATAAACAAGACAGACATGAGCAGAGAGATCAGGACGGATAACAGCCACTCATTACATCTGCTCAGGGGCTGTTCCCCCTTCTTGTATCCACCGCTCACCTTGAGAAATCCATTTGCGCTTAATTAAATCCTGAGACAGAATGTCAGACATCAGAACAGGAGCCCTCCAGGGTCCACCGCAGGTATGAGCCGTGGGTTCCCTCACACCTGGAGGTCTTATTCACTCTCTTCTCCACCTTTCTCTCTCCCTCCACCTCTCTCTGCTTCTCTCTCATTGCCCCTTTTACCCCCCCCCCCCCCCCATTCTGAACAACAGAAGTTTAATTACCCTGCTTGTGCTGGAGGATGATGTCCCAGATGCTCCGACGGGAGCAGGGGTCCACACCCGTGGTGGGCTCGTCCAGAACCACCAGCCGAGAGCCACCAATAAACGCAATGGAGATGGACAGCTTCCTCTTCATGCCGCCCGACAGCGTCCCCACGCGCTTGTGGCGGTGAGAATACATCCCGGTCTCCTCCAGAATCCTGCAAATTGCAAGAGATTACAAAGATAAACACAACAACATTGTTTGTTAGGTTTTAGAACACACTGTAAGCATTGTATGCATTAATGAATGAGTTATGGGTTGGAAAGGTGAATACATTGAATTAGCTGATTAAATTGTTTCCATTAGAGCACGTCCTGTAGTCCAAGCGTTATTTTGCCCGACTCAAAAGACCGAACCCAGAGTTCTGTTTACTGATACGTACTTGCGCACTTGTTGGTGCAATTCCTGCTTTGTCCAGTGGGGGGCTTTGATCTGCCCATACAGCTGCAGGTGCTCCTCAACAGTCAGGTGGTCGAAGTGCACATCATACTGCATGCACACGCCCAACTCCTTACGCACATCATCGATAGAGGCCTGCATGTCTTTCCCATAGACCTCAATAGAGCCAGAGGTGGGTGCGAACAGCCCTGTGAGCAGTGACCTGGGGCAGAACACACGAGCACGCTCAGTCTACACTTGGGCTGCAGTAGCAGGGTCTTTATCCACTAACCACGCTTAAAGCTTTTGCCGATACGCACAAATGAGACCAATTTCAAGGCAGATGTGAACTACAGTCTGTGAGATGCCCTTGAGAGGCACTGCCCATGATTTCAGTCTGACATGACTGGGTCAGACACTAAGTCTACATGTTGTCCTTTCAGATCAGCAGTAAACATCAGAACCCAATCAGGTTTATTTGAACACAACCAGTCATAATATCATGATAATAATTTGTAACACTGCACAATGGTGTTGCGCTCTGTCTGATCTTACATGGTGGTTGTTTTTCCGGCCCCGTTGTGTCCGAGCAGTGAGGTGACGTGGCTCTCGTAGAACGAGAGATTCAGGTTCTCTATGGCGCTCCTGCTGCCGTATGTCTTAGTCAGGCCGTGGAGGGAGACCCCTACTGGCAGCTCAGAGAAGTCCTCCTCGCCTCCAGGATGAAAGTGACCCTTACCTGCATGGTAAGAGAGAGAAACAGAGAGAGAGAGAGAGAGAGAGAGAGAGAGAGAGACAGACAGAGAGAAAGAGTGAGAGGCAAGCAGGGCTGCTGGTCTCTTCAGGAAAGGCCGTGGCCGACTCACAAGTACCTCCAGATTTGCTTTTGTCTTTGCCCTCATGTTGGGTGTCGTGCATCATGTTGGAGAACAGCAGGCCTCTGCCCACCTTCCTGGGCCCGCGGGGGCAGCATCCCAGCTGGTCGGCCCAGAAGGACGGCAGCACGGGGAAGTACCACGGCGCAGGGACGCCATACCTCCCTGACCAGACAAGAGAAGCGAAATTCAAAGCCAAACAATGACACCCAACCCACACTCAAACCACAAACGTGTGGTAACAATGCATGGCGCGTACCAGGGAAGACCATGCGGATGTAGGCGCCCAAGAGGAAATAGATCACAGAGTCCATCAAGAGCAGCCAGGACAGCAAGCCAAACGAAGAGGTGTCGTTGGCCACGGGGGAGACATACATGTTTCCCCACTGGAGACCTGAAACAAACCCAGACGAAGAGGACCCATTAGCCCGAGGACACGGCCTGCTCACCTGGACGGGACCCCATGGAGGGCCCACAAGCGTGGGGATCTCAGTCCTGCCGTTCCAGTGGCCCTTACCTTCTTCTTGTTTCTCGTAGCGTGTGATGTACTGACTGGCATAGCTGAAGCACGTTGGAGAAAACAGGCTCTGTGAGAAGAGAGAGGAGTTAGGGAGCGTCCATCTCCAGCAAGACATGTTACTGTGCTGCTTTGCTTATGGAGGTTTCAGACATTCCCTTCATTAAGGTTTAAGGATTAAAATGCCTTCATTACAATTATTCGCATATCAGTAACTAAAGCAGCAAGCAGCAATCAACTGAGCTTGATGAATATTTATCACACAAAAATGTGAATATTCATAAGCCCCCAAATATAAATATTCATCAGTCACAAAAAAAAGAATATTGTGAAAAATTGAATTATTCATAAATCACAAAAATATTGTGAAAATGTGAATATTTAACAGTCACAAAACACTTGGTGCTGCAGTTTTGGAAAAGGAGGACTCCTTCCTGTACCAGCATGCTCTTGATGGAGAAGGAGAGGCTCTCCTCCAGACACATGACCACGATGAAGGGAAAGAAACAGATGACGTAGATGAGGCTGCCACTCAGGCCGGCCACGTTGGTCTTGTCGAAGAAGGTGCTGACGAGGAAGCTGAAGGCCAGAACGCTCAGTCCGTAGTTGCAAAGGTAGAGGAAGAGCAGAATGCTGTCGGTCTTTGGGAGCACCGCGCCAGCCTTCAGGATGATGGTGAGGATGATGACGGTGAGCAGGATGAAAACGCTGCTCTCGATGAACCAGGCGAGGAAGTGGCTGAAGGGTGTCACGCCCATCATTTTCATGTACTGTGGTGGTAAGAAGTGCAGAACGGCTTTTTAGTGTGATTCAGGGCGACCTTTGGCATCAACAGATAACAGGGAACCACACACACAACAAACACTCAGCACGGCTTCCCACACGCGAACAGACACGCTATCTCAACAAGCATTGGAATAAAGACACGAGCAAGGATGAGGAGGAGGAGAATTTTGGGATCAGACCCTCAGGTCGATGGGTGAGTACCTGGTGCAGTCGTAGTTCTCGCTCGTGGACCAGGTTCTTCACGAAGTTGGCGACGAACAGCATCCAGGCCATCATGAGCACCAGCGGGAAAGCGAAGGCGATGCTGTTGAGATACCTGCGAGGCAGAGGGAGCCCAGGGTCAGAAGAGAGAGCACAAAGCAGCCTTCCAACCTGCTCAAGCACATCCTCAATCATCTGACAGAACAGCAGGGGGCAGCGGTGACACCTGCCACCAGGCAAGGTAGGCACATGGCTGCTTGTGGCCCCAGGCCACTAGGGGAGCCCTCGGGGGCTTGCAAACTTTAAACTAAAGCAGTGGCAGTGTGCAAGGTTTGCAATGACAGTATGAAACCTGAATTCCCTAAGGGGCCCCATGGATTTTTGCTTAGGGCCCCACACACTCTAGAATTGCCACAGTCAGGGCAAGAAGATCCCGTATGAGGTGAATGACTGGACTGTGGACAGGTTCCACAAGGGGCCGTTCAGCATTACAGCAAGAGTCATAGCAATCTTTATTACACCAATATTTATATTTCACAGTGATAGTGCAGGCGCATTAGCCTGTGATAAATCAAAATGGTGCACGATGCAAGGATCATAAGCTATCGCAGGAGCGAAACAAGGACATCTTAGCCGCTGTAACTAAACATGGAGAAGCCTGTGTCTGGAAAAGGCATGATGGCCATGATGATTTATTGCACACTGTGCTGGTTCTGCTTTTGCTTGGTTTATTTAGAAGTTGTATGAATGGTGATTTCCTAACATGTGTCAGTGACATATCAAAACATTTACTCCATAAATCAAATAGATGATATCTAAACGAGGCTTGTAGACATGCGTGTTTGTATGTGCAAGTCTGCACTTTTGTAGGTGTGTGTGCATGCACCTGAGTGTACAAGTGTACGTGTGTGTTTGTGTGGGGTGTGTGTGTGTGTGTGTGTGTGTGTGTGTGTGTGTGTGTGTGTTTGTGTGTATGTGGTGTGTGTGTGTGTATGTGGTGTGCATGTGTATGTGGTGTGTGTGTGTGTGCATGTGTGTGTGGTGTGTGTGTGTGTGTGTGTGTGTGTGTGTGTGGTGTGTATGTGTGTGTGTGTGTGTGTGTATGTGGTGTGTATGTGTGTGTGTGTGTGTGTGTGTGTGTGTGTGTGTATGTGGTGCGTGTGTGTGTGTGTGTGTATGTAGTGCGTGTGTGTGTATGTGGTGCGTGTGTGTGTGTGTGTGTGTGTGTGTGTGTGTGTGTGTGTGTGTGTGAGACAGCATTAGCGTGCACTCACTCGTCCTTGTAGAAGCAGGGGTATGGGAAGGCCTGCACCTGCACGGCGGGTTCCTGCACCTGTCTCCCCGTCTGCATGGAGATGATGGCCCTCTCTATGCTCTCCTGCAGGTACGCGAAGCCGCGGTTGTAGCGCTGGGTCTTCAGGGGCGACATGTACGCTGCCTTCACCCAGTACGGGTTTCGAACGCGGTCCGTGCGCATGGAGTTGTCGATGTGCATGCGGATGGTGTAGTCCACTTTGGGAGGCAGGCTGCTGGACTCATCCTGGGGCACCTTGAAGAGGATACCTGACAGAGAACAGACCGAGCAGCACTGAACAACCCTGCCGTCTGTCTGCACTACACTCTACACACTACACTATTACTGCAGGTTTCACTTCCCTTCAGTGCAGTGCTTTGCATATGCAATGTTTGGGAAGACAGACAATGTGCAATGTGTTTAAATATGAAAGTTTCTCTCTACATTTTTTCAGTTTCTTTTTATAGACTTGCTGGTGCAAAGTTAAAGTGTACTCAAACAGCCCTGAATGACCTGAGAAATGTCTAGGTGATTCATTTCATATGCTGGTGATGCTTCATATGCTGGCACTGCAGTCTGCCGTCAGCTCAGTAAGAAAATCACTTACCTGACAAGTGTAGCAGTTATGAGAGAGGGCACGTGTGTGTGAACAGGTGTATTGGATGTGTGTGTGAGCTGGACTTACTAGCATAGAGCTCGCGGTTTTGCGCCAGCATTTCTGCTTTCTTGTCGAGCTCTGCTGTGGAATTGTAGCCACGGTAGCGGTTGAAGTTGACGCAGGACGAGAGGTTGACCATCAGGTCTGAGAGGGTGCTGATCTGCTGCACGATGAATTTGTTCTTCTCCAGCAGCTCGGTGACGTTTGCTGTGGAGTGCAAGATTGTGGAAGGAGTCCAGAGTCACAGAGGAGTGTGCATTACTCTCAAACAGACTGTAAAAAGAGTCAGATTCAATGATCTCCTGAAATGAGGACAGCGTAAGGAGCACCACAGGAAATGAAAGAATCTTTCTCTGCGACGCTGCCGTTGCTGCATAAAAGTGAATGATGATTTGTGGTAAAACCAGAGCGCCAAGTGTTTCTAATTGCTTAGCCTCAAAGGCGGACATTAAAAGCCACCCAGAACGATATCTGTAATATACTCTAGGCATGTCATAATGATTCAGACTGAAATGAGTAATCACATAGTGGCAGCCAAACCAAACAAAATATGTTGCACTTACAGAAAACGTTGAGAGTTTCTTGCATCTTTGTGACATCAATATTGGTCTGCTTCTTTATGAAGTTTTGGATGAAAGGATTGCTTAAAGAGTTCTGCAAAGAAGCCCAACAGAAAGGGGAAGGTGAGACTCCCAGCGTGGGAGTTGGAGAGTCGTTGGCAGACAGACTCGTTTATGCACACTTCCATACCATAAGCATGGGCATGGTCTTCTTCAGGGCTTGTGCGGACTGAATGAGATACGTGGAGGACTGCAACCATTCTTCCGCATACCCGCGCAGGTCGCCAAACTGCTGCAGCGTGGAATTCGACTGCAAGGCACCGACGTGAGACACGTTACCAAAACTCGAACAAACCCGACCTATCTGCACAGTGTGTGTGCATATGAACATGCCCATTAAGATCCAGTGGGACAGAGCCGAGTGCCAGTACCTTACTGATGATGTCCCGGGTCAGCGGTGTGTCTGGGTAGTAAAGAACCTGTCCCAGTAGCATTGGCTTTAGGAAAGCCCACGCTATAGCGCCCCCTGTGGTGCTCACCATGTCCAGGTAGAAACTGGTGCAGAACGGAGCTGAACAAAAACACACAGCGTTATGTTTTGTTTTTTTTACCTCGCACTTAATTTGTTGATATTTATTTTAGTTGTTTTAGTTTTTGCCGGTTTTTGTGGCCACCAGTCAAAGTGAAAACTTTAGGGAAAGGTTATTACTAGTCTTGTCCTAAAGGACGCACTATTGTTCACAGAATTATTTAAGTGCACTTTGTACTGGGTCTTCTTAGATGGATTTTGTGCGTGAGTGCTGATGTGCCTGTTTCTGGGATGCCCACAAACAAGGCAATTGCAAGAACGGTTTGCAACCTTGAACTGCATACTTTCATTTTCATGCAAAAATAAAATGCATTAAAAATGAGTCACTGCACACAACAGTAAGAGACCAATCTGGCAGATCACAGACTGGAACACCACGCAGACCTCCTGCATATGTGTGTCACAAAAGATTTGTTTTCATACTGGCATCTCGTGGGATTTTGAACTTGGTGATGAGATCGTCCATCGTTTGCTGTTCCTGGAGAGATGGGGCAGATTTGAACGTGGGCAGGTTGCTGATTCCGAAGAGCGACAGCATGCCTCCGGTGCACATGGCCTGGGAAATGGTGAGAAAGGTGGCTCCACTGGACATGGTGGACCGCTTCCCTCTCACAAGCTACAAGCGGAGAGATGGAGGGAGACTATTACAGCCATCCGGTAAATCAGTATCACAGCCTCACAGCAATGCCAGTAAAATGTAAACATCTTATTGTTGCATTAAATAATCATAAACGGGCTCAGCTAGATAACTTATCAAATAATTCAAATCTTTCAAATATATGAAGCTGTGAAAACAACATAAGGGTATTGTAGGTGTCTTCGTTAGGACACTCACGTGGCGGAACTCAGGATTTGCCATCAAGTTCAAGTCTTCAAAGCTGGTGAGATAGTCCTGCAGGTGGTTCAGAGCAGGAGACAGCTTCTGCATAATATCCGTGAAGAACTTCAGCATCTGCATCATGATTCCCACCAGACCCTGGATTTCACTGGAAAGCATCAGCTGAAAGGGGAATTAGAGACGGGTTAGAGACAAGTGCAGGCTGAGCAAGAATCATACAGTGAAAAACAGCCACACAGAGGAAAGAGAAAACGCATTGTTTGCTATCTTATATTTCTCGTTAAAAGCATATTCAAGCTTAAAGTGGGAGTGTTTCTATCAAAGCCATGTGCAGTTGTATTCATCGGTACTTCCAAAACAGTTACATGGTGGTAATCTGAGAGTCCTAATATAAGGTCTCTTCAGCCAACACACGGGGCTGATGTGATGCCAGTCTTTACCTGGTACACGACGTTCTCCAAGTTCACGTGCTGAGTCAGAAGCACAGCTCCTCTGTACCAGTCCTGAGGTGACAGGGAGCAGAAGGTCTTGAAGATCATCTCCTCCGTGGTGTTCAAGGACGAGGGCTCATGGCAGTGGTAAAGCTTAGCTGCCCAGGCCAGGATCTAAAGTGAGCAGACACAAATAAGTCTCAGAAAGATGGAGACTGTCTCCTTTTGCCATTATATCATTTACAAAGCAACTTAGTGCAAGATTTAGTAATAGTGGTATTATTATGTGCCTTATGTATGAGGCTGTAGCTTAACTTTGCGCTAATTCACATTGTAGATGTAAATGGTTTTTGTGCCTGTACATATCTGTTTGTATGTGTAAGCATCTGTATGTATGACTGCATGGGTGTGCATGTGCTCGTGTTTGTGCAGTCGTGCGCAGGTGTGTTTGTGCGTGTGTGTGCATGCGCTGTGGACAGGTAAGGGCTGATGCACCTGCAGGTTGCTGCTGGGTAGAGGGTACAGCAGTATTGTGTCTAAGACGTCTGGGGGTATGCTGGTGTACTGCATGACGTCCTTAACAAACAGGGTCTTGTTCTTCAGCAAGTCAGACAGCTTCAGTTCTGTCACATAACAACATGAACCACACTTTTGTTTTTCATCCACAGCACATAATCCTGACGTGTTTCTCAGAGAAACACTGCAGGACATAATGGCTACTTGGAAGTGCCATCAACCGCAAAATCAGTTTAGTCATGGTTTTCCTTATGCAGATAATGATGCTGCCTCCTTACCTGAAGATGAGGTCATGTTGACTTGAGTGATTCCAAAAGCATCGACACTGATACCAAGAACATTTGAGAGGGCAGTGTTCCTAAAGCAAACGGGCACGCGGTTAAAACAAACATGGTGGATTTACGTTCTGGACACAGTTAAGCACATAAGTAACACCAAAATAAACTAAAGGCGAGACGTTGCATGGTATTACCAGTCAATGTTGGTGTTATAAGTGGTAAAGTCTCCAAAAAAGTCCTGAAGGAGTTGCTCGTAGAGACTGGAGCTCTTGTTCAGCATGTTGATGGCGATGTCGTGGAGCGCTCGGGTGGTGGGCAGTACCAAGTGGCAGAGCAGGCCCGGGCTAAAGAACAGAGCCTGACTCAGGTGCTGTACAGACTCTATCCCCTCCAGACGGCACACCTGCAAAAGCAGCACGTCGCACACAAGGAAAGGTCAAGGGTCTGGTGCCGCATGCACTGCAGACACCAGAATGGGTCAACACACAGCTTTAAACCACTGTGTACCAATGCAATAATTCATGTTTGTTGATTGTTGCATTCAAGATGTTTAGGTTTTTTTTAGTGTTGTGATTGTTTTCTCCATTTTCATTTGATTGTTCTGCTGTTAGTTTTTGCTGGTGGCCACATCCCACAGTCCCTGCAAAGTGCTTTTCTAGTTCTGAACAGCCCTAAAAATATATCAAATGTTCCATCAGTGAATGATGAATGCTGAAAATTCTTCGTTTTGTGGGTGCAAATTACTACAAAACATACACAGATCACTTTACGTCCAAATCCCCTTAGTCCAGCTACTTTAGTGCAGTCCATTACCTCTGCGTCACCTGTCTCAGTCGAGCGACGCTCTTGCACAGTATGATGTTTGAACACGCCTTGTTGATAATTAGCTGCCATTTTGAATGAGGTGCAATTTGAGTGAGGAGAACATTACACCATGCACTTCATGGGGTGTGAATGGCCGTGGGGACAGTTCATTTAAAACAGTATTGTAAAGATGTGGCGTAAAAACACCTGTAGTATTATTACAGTGACCATGGCCAAAATCAGACACTGCAGGCCCATTGGGAACAGCAGACTTTCCAACAATAGCAACAACACCAACCGCCAAAATGGAGAAGACATCCAAGCACAGGTTCTCAGGCATTAATTTTTTGTCTAAACTGCTTCAAAATTACAAGAGGGAATGTGTTAAATATTTAGGTAAATAATTAAGAATGGGAATAATATCATTATATTTCGTATGTAGTTCAATAGGTTTTAGAGCTTCTACCCGGCACCCACAGGTACATTGTTCAGGCTGACCTGGATCTGCATTTTCTCAAGTATAAAACTGAAGCTGTCATTGGTCCAGCTGGTTGAGAGAAGTTCAAAGGCTGTGCCTATTGTCTGAAGCAGTTGATTCAGATTTTCTGTGGAAACAGAAAAAGAATCACTGTTGACAATGTAAACCACACTCCCAGCACGCTACATTACTAGCACCTAGCCTAACTTTGAAGGCACCTTCCCAGTGCTGTAAGCACTAGATAACATGCTAAAGGAAACTTGCAAAGGAACAGACAACCAGGGAGTCCTGACAGTTCCTGTGCACACAGAACATAGAGCAATGACACTTGGAAAGAAATTAAATCTCAGGGATATTAAACTGAGAATCAGGGAATGAGAAATAAATAAATAAATAAATAGGGATGAGTGATGGAGATCAGAGGGGGGAGGGACTGAGAGGCAGAGAGAGAGAGAGAGAGAGAGAGAGAAACATTATGGCATTCAACGGAGGTAATGAGGTTTAATAAGGATTCTGCTTTCTCTCTCTTTCAGAAGTACTCTTGGTTTACCAGACAGTATTTTAAAAAGGTGGTGTTAAACCGTTTATGGTTACAGTGTATGCCACAATGGCTAGACAAATTCAAATTATGAAAAGAAATATTATACTGAAAGAGAAACTAAATGTAACTGACAAAATTGGTCCTGAGCCATTATGACATAATTAAGTTTGCTAAATGAAAGTGCCGATACTGAGAGTGAGCTACACATTCAATACTGTGAATTCAGATTTCACAGATTGAGCACAGAAAAGTGTGCTAAATGTGAAAAGAAACACATTTAAACAGATATATAATTTATACCTTGGGACTCGTTTGCCAAACCTCTGATGATTGTTTTATTGAGGGGACCAAATTGAAAGTCATCTGGGAGGTTGTCAGCTAGGTTTGTCAGCACCAGTGGCAGTCTAAAGGAACAAAAACGAAGACTTCTATTAACTTAGCAAAACCTTGTTTCAGCATTTTGACTGGGTTCAACTCAATCATAATGCTCTACAGTTCTTATTATGTTCTAAAAGTGAGTCAAGCCAGGATCGATTATGCTGATGTATTCCATTAACCCAAATGAGTTCTTTCTTCACTCATGGATCTTTGTTGCTTTTAAAAGATGTAAGCAGTAAATGTCGGGGGCAAATGCCAGGCATGCAGAAAAATCGAGAGGAGATTAATAATCCAGAATGATACCCCATCTTGTTAAAACCTCATAACCAGTATCAGTGAAGCATGACTTTTAAAAACTCACTTGTCAGCCCAGTTAGTGTCATTCGTCGCCAGCAAGGACCCCGCGTTCATCCCAGCAGCTTCCAGTATTGTCCTGACTAGGTCCAGCTCTGAGCTGTCATTGAGCTCGGTGAGAATGTTCTGGAAGGTGAGTAATATCTGCTCGGTTATGTCAGTGCTTTGAACTACCGAGACTTGGTCAGACATCAGGAGCATCTTAACGATGCGTTGCAGGTCACCAACAATGCTGCCTGACCTGCCTGTGTCGATGTTTGGCATGGCAGCCAAGAGGCTTTGGAAAGAGTTGGAAATTATGGTCACTGTATGTCCTTCATCCCCTTTATTTCTGGTATGGTTCAGGGCAAAGCTCATGTTCTCAATGAACAAAAGAGAGGCACTGATGTATCGCTTTTCTTCTGTGGGTAGTATTGAAGAGGAAGACAGCATGACTTCTCTCAGATAGCTGAGAACGTCTGGCAGCTGGACAGAGGGTAAATTTGCCAGTAGTCTTTCGTAGATGGCCTCCGACACTTGATTTGACACAGTGAACAGGACTTGAGCCAAGTTGCCTGAAGTTGAACCCACGGCAATGGGATTTCCACTTACATTTAGGGATGACAGTATATACATGGAAACTTCTTTGGAGATTTCAAAGAAGGCAGGTCTGATTTGGCTTGTACTTGTGACATTAGACAGGGCAAACATGAGAGCTAACTTCAGATGTTGGAGGTCCACATGTGCTTCTACTGGCAGAGTGGAAGTCATCTGATCAATCACTTGTTTCAAAACAATGCCTCTCTCCAGATCACCACTGAAGGTATAGTTAGACACTGAGAGATTAAACAAGACTTCCGTGGCTAAGGCATTGCTTAGGATTAAAGGATATGTGATATTCTGAACATACTGTCCATTTGGAAGAGTGGTTATCCCAGAGAGGGTCAAGATGCGATTCAGGGAATCAGCAATCTCCTTAGTTGAAATCAGCATTTCACCCATATCTCTTGGATTTGACACAAGCTGTGTAAGACCTTTCATCATCTGTGCTGAGATGTTGATGTACGCAGCTTCTTGAATAGGTAAAAAGGAGGCAAGGGCTCCAATGGTCTGATCTATAGTCAATGTGTATTGTGCTAGCTGAATCTTTGACCCTGACGCAGGCATGGAGGCGATTATGTTTTGAAGTATAGACTCGACTTGAAAGCTCACATTGTTCATCTGCTGTATATTTTTTGACATAATTTCATTGATAGCTGTGAGGATGGCAATACTGCTATCATTAGTTTGGTGGGAGGTGACATTGGATGCTGCAGAACTAAGTTCTTTGACCACTTCTTCAAGCCATTGAGCTGCACTCAGCGGCGACTGCTTGGAAAGGTTAATCGACATACTGGCCATTCTGCCAACAATTTGTGACAACTGCCCTATACTGTTCAGATCACCCAGACCTGATCCTCCACTGCCAATCTGCATGAACATCCCCATTAAGTTATGTGTGTTGTATGGAAGGGTGAGGTCAGATAGTATGTTCAGGGCTGTGTCGACAGTTTCATTTACACGTGAGCTTCCTGCCATGTTTCCGTTCACGCCTTTGAGAAAGACAGCGAGGTCGGGGTTTGAAAAGAACATGTGCATGGTCTCCAAAAGTTCCACAGGGCTGAGAGGAACAGACAGGATCTGAGATAACATTTGGTAGTCTACATCAAGGAGGTCAAGGAAGTCATCCACAGGCTCTCTTCTCACACCCGATCTGGAGTTTTTAGCCTTTGACATGAGATCCACGAGATTTTGTCCTTGAGTAAGTTTCATTCGGAGTGGACTGATGTATTTGTCCATGGGGGCAAAGAAGTTACTGGTGCTACTGAATTGGCTCAGCATCTGTAAGAAATTGCCCACGAGGTTGATGAAGATATCAGAGTAGCACGGCAAAGGAGCAGTCACCTGACTGGCAGCTGGCAGTACAGCCTTTACCATCCCATACAACCTAGGCAAGACGTCCATGGCAAAATTCGCTCCTGTCTTGTCATTAGTGCTATACCAGTTAACCAGTTCAAAGACTGCATCAAATATAAGACTTGTGTTCTTAACATATAACAATTGTTCCAGCAACCCATAAGCCTCAGACCAATTTCCCAGAAGTCTCAGGTCAATGATCTTCCCGACCACCTCTTTCATGAGCGTGTCGGGTGAGAGTTCATTAGGTTTAGAGAAGATATCGCTACTCAGGAAACGTTGTATGTTGTCACTGCTGATGTTTGCGGCAGTGAGGCTGACATCCAGGGCCTGCATGAGGATCTGGAGGTTTGCTGTTGCATTCTGATGAAGGTAAGCATTCTGCAAGGTGTAGTCCAGGGTCTTCTGCAGTGCCAGGACGTATGGCCTCAAGGTGACATTACTAGATGGTACCTGCTGTTCTAGATTCTCCAAGGCCATTTCAAGAAGAGAGGTGCTGGTCAATAGAGGGGGAAAAAAGAGCCTTACAAATTCATGCGCAAAACAGAAAGGGCAGTTATGGACTGTGCTAGCATTATATCATGTAATATTTAGTCACTGAGAAGATTATGCATAAATAGATTACACAATCTGTAGATTACATAATTTGATGTACACTGTTTTCTACAAGGAAACTCTGCCACTATATAATGTCAATTGTTATTAGCTTTCATTGTGCTATTATGTGCAAATATTGTAAAACACATGGAAAATTAATGCTGACTCATAGATATAAATGTTCTGTGAGTCAGACAAGTCCATTGCCAGATATGCAAATTTAATTTAAGAGTAGGTAACAGAATAATAACAATCTTTTTATGTAATTATTCCACAGACCAATGTTTAGTTGTATTATATCAAGTTGTATAGTTATATCTAGTTGGATTTATAAATCCAGATCTCTCAGTGAATTGTTATATTGCATTTTCCATAACCTAATTCTATACATTACAACAGTGCTGATCTAAATAGACATATACTGTTTCTGTGTGTGTGTGTGTGTGTGTGTGTGTGTGTGTGTGTGTGTGTGTGTGTGTGTGTGTGTGTGTGTGCACCCCCCTGTGAGTCAGTATGAAATTCCACTTTGAATTGTTGCAGACATCTCCTCTGAGTATTTGCAGTCCGTTACCTTACGGCCCTCTGATCCTGAAGGAACAGGACACTCCAGTCAGCCGTGAGTCCCCCCGAAGATGGTGACATGTTAAAGTGTCCGCTAGCATCCTCCATAAGGACTTGTGAAAAACGCTGCATTGCAAGGGACTGATTAAGACTGGCCGAGTAGAGAGACTCCAGGGAGAGGACAATCTCTGCTAAAGTGGCGTTCACCCACTGAGGCCCCTTATCCTGTATACAACAGTAAGACAATGGAAGACAGTGATGGAAAATATTGGAGTGAAGGTGGATCTAACTTAAGTACACAGTGCAATCTAGTGGTCAACATCTGCCATCACAGTTGGCAAAAAAAACATGGCCTTTTCACAATGATAGTCAAAGCAGTCAAACTTTGTAATAGCAAAAGAAACACAGTGTGACGATAAAGTGTAGAAATGCCAGTTATTCATCAGTCAGTGTGCATAAGTCTAACCGTCATGTTCTGGGTCACTGGCTGGTAGTGTGAGATGGCGTATGCGTCCAGGAACGGGAGTATATTCTCGTTACACCAGTCTTTGAAGAGTGTGCTGTTCAGCCCAGCTGATTGGCTGATGGGGTCCCAGAGCTTCTGCACCACACTGCAATTGAGCCCACTGCCACGCGCTCTGGCCTGAGGGGGAGAACCACACGAAGACCGTCAGGGGCAGAGATAATGTGCATTTGGTAATGTACAATTTATACAGGTCAAAATCCCTGCAAAACCAAACGGAGGACACAGACAGCAGTAGTCGTTGTACATTAGACTTCCCTGAAAGAACCATACAGTATCCATGACATTGTCACTGTGAATGAGAATTAGTGAAAAAGCTTGTAGAAAGTGGACTAGCAGGCTTTATTCCCATTCAGATTAAAGTCATTGTACTGAGAGGTAACTGTATACTGTCTGGGAAACTGGGAAAGGAACAGACACAAAAGGTGAAAAAACAGGTTATGTGTGCTGAGTCACTAGTTAACTCCACCTACTTATTGTCCATTAGCCAAATGTATGTGTAGAACGGTCTGATGTTTATACTAAATTCACAGAACACTAACTAATCCAGTTCAGTCACTGTTCATCATGTTTTCGACACACAAAACTCATTGTAATAGCATTTCTGACTCTAAGTGCTAGTGTATTGCAAAAGCTTTCCTCTGTCACACTGATTCACTCAGTTCTCCAATATATAGTGAATCATAATAATAATAATAATAATAATAACATTTTATTTGCAAAGCGCCTTTCTGGACACTCAAGGACACTGTACAACACAAGAAAAATAAGATACAATTAAAAATACAGATAAATATGCATAAAGATACAGAATAATATTTGTGAGTTATTAGTTCCCCATTCCACTTCAAGGTCACTGAGATCTACAGACAAAGGGCTTCTGATGGTGCCGAGAACAAAACTCAAGCAAAAGGGTGACCGTGCATTTGCCGTGTATGCACCTAAACTCTGGAATAGTCTTCCTGTAAACATCAGATTTGCAGATTCCATATCATCTTTTAAAAAACTGTTGAAAACCCATTTTTATTCCCAAGCCTTTGAAACAGTCCACAATTAAACTTTGAGCCTGGAGGTTTTGCTTAGTTGTACTTAATTTGTGTTACATACCTATTTTAAGTCCTTTTATGTTTTTATATGTTATGCATTTTATGTACGATTTTCATGTTTTTATTGACATTTTTCATTTTTGTATTTTATTTTAGAGTTGTAAAGCACTTTGGAGCAAAGGCTCAAAAAAGTGCTATATAAATAAATAAATAAAAACTAAGCTAAACTGAACTTAACTTGAAGTTAATTAAATTAATTCATGAAATTAAATGAATTTGTGGTAATGGCAAGTTGGCTCAGAAAACTCTCATTTTTCAATGCATCTCAGTAGTATTTTCAAAACATCTCAATAGTATTTTCTAGGTGTGCAGGAAAAGCTGAACAGCAACTTTCATTTTACATCACCATGGTGATAATCTGCCACTATGTCATGAAAGAGCAGCATTGCTGCGTGTGGGTGCAGGTCCTGCTGATAACGGGACAGACAGAACAGGACAGTGTACTGTAGAACAAAGTGAACACTGCAAAACGTATACACACAGGATATTTATACTTCAAAAAGTGCTTTCTAACATGGCTTGTTTAGATACTTCCATGTAAACCTCCATGGTTAATGTCACATGGGAGGAATGAGGATCTAACCTGTAGCACCGCTGCTATGGTAGACTGCACAACCCCTGGCAGCACACCGATGATGGCGGACACATTTGTGGGCTTTAGACCAGTGTAAACATCTGTCAAAAGCTTCGTCACACTGTTGATGAGATCTGAAGGGGAAAAATATATAAATTTTGTTATTTTCTGTTCATACACTGTCACTACTGGAGCAGTTTGCTTAAGCCCAAAGCTGTGTTGTGAAGCATGTCAACTGTACAATATTATAAATTAATACTACATAAAATTACATAGGACCACACAGGAAATCCATAGTAAATAACTTGCATAGTTAATGCATAATACATTTCATTTAATACAAAGATTATAGGTACATCGTTTCAGCCTAATTGTGGTGTGCTGTTGTTGTATGTCACTTCTCTTACTGGTTTGTGCCTGTGCGTTTTGGACCATGGCTGTGGTGACATCTCTGCCTATGGCTAAAGTGGACAGCAGAGAGGCCCATGAAGGCGTGCCCTGGAGGCTTGGGAGGAGAGCCGTGACAGTGTCTTCCAGCCTGTTGGAGTAACACAGCATTGACAATTATGTCATGAACACACAGACAAAGTTCACGAGAGACAAGGAGCACAAGTCATTTAAGGAGTGTCTTAAAAATCAGCTGATGTTGGACGTGATATGGTGATAAAACTAAATACTAAAGCAAATAGAACAAAATTAAAAGCAAGAGATGTAAACTCCATGACAAATATGAACTAATAAGAAAACATGATGGTCAGTGTTTATTTGGGGGAGGTGGATTATTTACCTGTGAAAGGTGAGTTGGTCAGCCCTCCCAGAGAGGATCTGGATAAGTTCTGGGAGTGGCTTCACGATGGCCTGGGCAAACAGAGGCGGCAAACCCAGTGCCTGTCCATCTAATAGCACCAGATCCATGACCTCACCAAGCTGTAGCCCCAAACCGTGAATATTATTAAGATTGCATGACATTGTAATGACAAAATATCACTATGTGAGTAAATGCTATTGCAAATACTTTTCACAGTAACAATATTTATTAACAGAAAATAACAATTTTCTTGGATGATGATTGTGATTATTCATAAAATGGTGATTTAATGGTCCACATTTATTTTTCCCTACAGCCCAGAGTTAGGGGTTAGGGGTTTGGACTAATCCTAATCCTAGTGATGCTATTAATATTAAAAAAAATTTAATTCATTACATTTTCCATCTATTCAAAGTATTCTGTTATTTAATGAACAAAATGGCATTGTCCCATGTAATTACTGAATTGCCTTTACAGTTTGGAGATGTAAAACCAGACATGTAAAACCTTGTTACTTTTGTACAAAGAATATGCAGGAAAAAAGTCTCCAACTGAAGCATTTAATAAAATGAACCAAAGCAAACCCAGAAATCGCTAACAAAAGAAGTCAATGTAGCATGCAATGACTGGAAATATCCTAACAACAAAAGGCTTATGAACAGAACAACATAATGACATAACCACCTGAGGGGGACGTGGTGAAAGCAAACAATGAGACATGAACCAAAACATAAACAAAAGCCAAATGCTTAATCGCTGCCGCATGCTAGCGACTACCGGGAGGGGGAGGGCTCCATGACAAGGGTGAGACAATGTTAAATCACTGCCTACACAAACCAGGACCACATGGATTTGCGCTACTGAAATAGGATCCGTTTCAATTGAATAATAGTACCAACTCACCTCTTTGGTAATGTTGTCAAGGTTGCTAAGGTTCATGTTTCCCAAGTTTGCCCACAGGTTCAAACCGCCTGTAAAAATTAATTGAAAATCAGTGAATGGTATCCAGAAACACAATGAACTGTAACACAGATTTAACTAACGTGACTGAATAAAACAATTTTTCCTTGTGAGTTTTTAAATGTGAGCTCAGTAAACAAGATTGACAAGATTATGCGTGCCTTGATTGGAACTGAGAGTGAAGTTGATCATTTTCAGTACTGTAGAAATGTACGGCTCAGCTGTGTTATTGGAAGGCAGAGGCGCCTGGAGTCCTTCAATTAGAATCATGATACTAAAAAAGAAACATGCATATCAAATCATGCTATTGATAACTGTTTATCCATATTATGTTCACATCATTCTTATAGTTTTAAAATGCATTTGGCTTTAATCATTTGGAAAAACAGACTTCAGATAATCTTTCCTGACAGTTCACCATATAATATACAGTACATTTTCTTGATAAAACATAACAGGTTTTATGTTTTGCTATATAACTACAGAAAGTTTATTTTTTTGTTAAGGATTTGAACTGTACAATAAAACCACAGACAAATACAGCAGATGACTCACACTTCAATCGACTTGTCCACTGGTCCACTGGCCTGAAGGATGGTGTTTATGTACGTCATAATGTTATCAATCACAGCAATGCTGAATTTAGCTGAATTTGGGGCCAGTACACTGATTAGGTTTTCTGCTCTAAGTGCAGCTTGTTCCATGAGATCCTGAACTTGAGAAGAGCTCATGTTTGTATTAAGAAGGAGCTGAAGAAAAACATGGAGAGCTCCTGCAAGATCATCAACAGCTGTCTGATTCATTGGATCGGTCCCATTGAAGGTGCTCTCCAAGAACAACCTGAAGGAATTCACAATGGCTCCTGTGAAGTTCTTGCTCTGCAGGTCCCCATTGTTACCCAGCTGCATGGCATAGTCCAAACCCTGAAAGACCTGTCTGACTACATCAAAACTGGCCCGGTTCTCAGCAGGAAGCAGTGGGGTCAAGGCTTCTATCAGCTGTTCAAAGTCCATAACATCGGTAGTGGTGTTAACATTATTGTTGTTCCACTGAAGTATTTTGGCAAGGGTCTTTGTGAACTGTGGGTCTTGTGTAAGGTTGAGATAATTCAAAACCCGAGCTTCAATGTCAGTATATATGCTCATATTCACTTGGAAACCCGCTGATTCATAGTATGCCAGCTCAGTCTTGGTCAGATCCATCTGACCCTGCAGTATGGTTGCTAATGCTGCGTAGATTATGTTTAGATCTGTCTCATTTATGGGAGGTTTCACATTAACCATCAAGTCTTGAATCAGGTTAGATACTATGGAGGAGAAATCTGACTGACCAATGTTGACTAAAATCTGCACTTTTGCCAGGCGAATGTATGGGTCGAGATACTCTCTGGTCACACTTCCACTGATGGCATAATCAAGCTTATCTAAATACCACAGTACAATCTCATTATACTCCCTCAGAGCATATGCACTCTGAGACATCAGTGTAGAGTTGATGCTAAACGGGTACTGCTCATTGAAGGCCATATGTAATATCCCCTCCAGTATTTGAATTTCATTGACGATAGAGGTCACATTCTCCACATGAGCGTCCTGAAGGATCCATTTTATATCTGCAAGCATTGAAGTCAAAACCCCCTCTGTCACAACTGAAGGTTCAGTAGACACTGGGCTAGAATACACAAACAACATTTGAAGGTATGCTGAAAGAATTTCCTGAGAACTGTTAGACATGGGTATGGCCTGAAGAAAGCCAGTCGCTGCCTCAATCAATTTCAAAACACATTTTGTCTTATTGGAACTTAGAGCAGATGTGTTCTGGAGCTGCTGGTTGAGACACTGGGAAATGTTGCTGGCCTTCATAATGTCTGAGAATAGTAGAGGCAATGAAGAAGACCACTTAAGTTGTTCAAATTGTTCCAGGTCAAAAATAGTGAGATTGAAGAGTTGGAGTGCTTCCTGAACACTGGTGACATTGACACTCAGAGTAGCAGACAATTTCTTAAGGAGGCCGAGAACATTACTGACAGTGTCCACTGTGGATGACATGTTCCTTGCAAAGAGTAGGTTAAAAATATGACCAGTGACAGGCAGAGTCATGTTGTCCTGAAAAGGTGTTATTGTAATATTGACATCTGCTCCTTCTTTTATAATTCTTACAAGTAGAGACAGTGTCTGGAAAACCTGAGGAACTTCAGTCAGGCAGTTCTGACCAGCAGGTGAACAGAGGGTTATATCTGTCATCAGGGCATGTGTGTAATTTAGAAGACCTTCTAATTGGATATGTTGCTCGGGAGGCCAGAGCACTTTAAGTTCACGCAAGAGAGCTTCCAGCACTGCAAACGGCCCTTCACTGCTAAGCACATTGAGAGACTCTTGGCTCAAGAGTTGCAGAGCATTTATAACTACTGAACTGAGGTTAGTGGTCTGGGAAGACCCTGACCATTGTGAAGTCAACTGTCCAAGATTAAATGCTTGTAAAATGCCTGTGAAGGGTGTAATCAAGAGTTGGCTGTTAATCTGATCAATGGATGTGATGTTGGACAGCATAGTGGTTCTGTCCACTATAGTCAAGAGGCTTAACAAGAGGTTCCCTGGCAATGTATTATGAAGCCAGTTCTCAGAGGCACCGCTCAGCTGGAGTATTCCCACAATGGCTGTTGTAATCTGTGGATTTTTGGTCCAATCTTGTGTCAAGGTGAGGTAGGTCATGACTTGAGCTTCAATGTCATCTGCAATACTCATGTTCATGGGGTAACCCAAAGAATCATAGTACACCTGCACAATCTTAATCACTTGCAACTGCCCCTGCAGTACAGTCATTACTGCATTCCTGATTAATTTCAAGTCTGTTTCGTCTATGGGAGGTTTCACATGGTCCATCAAATACTGGAACTGGCTGGATACTAGTGCAGAGAAATTGAACTGGGCAGTATTAATTGCCACTTGTATTTCTGCCAAGTGAATGAATTGGTACAGAAACTCTCTGAATGTGCTTCCACTGGTTGCATTGCCTAGCTTCTGTAAATACCACAGTGCAATCTCACCATATAGCTTTTGAGCATAAAAAGGCTGTGATATCAGTGTAGAGTTGATCGTGTGATATGGATATAGCTGCAGCAAAGTTACATTTAAAAGCCCCTCCAATATACTAAGCTCGTTTGTGATAAAGGTCGCATTTTCCATAGTGAGGTTTTCAAGGTTCTCTCTGATGATTTCCAAAGCTTCAGTCAAGACCTTCTCTGTCACTATGAGAGGGTCAGACTCTGTGATAGACATGTTCCAGAATCTCATTACATTCTCATATACCTGATCAAGACAGGATGATAGAACTGATTGAAATCCTTGAGGGAGAGGTAGGATCTGCAGCAAATCTACTGCTCTCTTAATAAACACCAGTGTACACTGTGCTTCACCAGAACCAGTGTGATTCATGGGAGATGTTGTGTTCTGAGGCTGTGGGTTCAAACACTGTGGCATGTTAAGCGTTTCCAAGAGCTGGGACATTAGAGGGGACGTAGACACATTCGCAACTTGTTCCAGATCAAAAACAGACAGATTTAAGTCTTGAAGAGCTTCCTGTATATTGAGGACACTTACATTTGGAAACATAGACAAAGGCATGAGGAGTTGGAGAACATTGCATATGGTGTCCTCTGTTAATGACATGTTGGATGGTGCAAGAAGTTTAATAATAAAACAGGTCAGAGGCAGAGTCATGTTGTTCTGAAAGGGAGTCAATGTGACGTTGGTATCTGCTCCATCTCTCATCATTCCAGCAAGGACTGGCAAGGTATGCAACACCAATGGAACTTCATCCAGGCAGGCCTGACCAGTACTCGAACAGGCTTCCAAATTTCTAAACAAAGCAAGTGTGGTATTCTGAAGATCTTCTAACTGGACATGTAGCTGTGGAGACAAAATATCACGCAGCCCCAGGAAGAAGGCATCCAATACTGCAAATGGGTTTTCATTGTTAATGGTCTGGTTGGAGTCTGGGTTCAAGAGCTGGACCATGTTCATGATCAGAGTATTGAGGTCATTGTTCTGGGTAGATTCTGACCATTGCTCATCCAGCTCGCGCATTCCAAAGGATTCCACCAAATCATTTAGCGTGTTCATCAAGATGTCATCAAACTGGACTGTAAACTGGTCATTGGATGTGATGTTCATGAGGGCTTGAATGTTATGGTCCAACAAATGAGTGAGGTTCAAAAACAGGTCCTGTTGTAACTCAGCATTTGAAGGCTGCCCAGAACCTTTAAGGAACTCATGCAGGAGATCCATGAAGTTGTCTCTGTAGAGGCATTGCAGCAGAGCCTGGGCTCCTTCAATAGGTCTAAAGGAAGGGCAAAAGGGTTTTTTAATGACCTTCTGGTACAACATTGCAAATTCTAGTATTACATAGTTCTATTAGTTCTACCGCAAATATCTTGATAAAGCTGAAATTTTAGAACATTTGAAATTGTTATGTAAAAGAGACATAATGCAGCTAATTTACCTTAGTAGAGCAGCTGGATTTATGCTGACTTCCATAAGCAGAGACTGAACCAGCGGAATGAAATTCTCCCATGTAAATCCGGTCAGATAAAAAGTGCCATTTGAAGCAAGAGAGCCTGGACACAGAGATATATATATATAAGAAAGAAATGTTTGAGACATGAACTGCCTCTATACAAGAGCTGTTTATGATATAGAAGATGAATTTAAGCTACCCAATTATTGGTTAATGAGCTTTTGTGCTTCATCAATTATATGAGTGTATGTACAGTGGATTTTATGTGTCAATGCTTTGCTCACAGTTTGATGGTGCGGTGGCATTAGGTCGATAGGTTAAGATCCAGTAGGCCATTTGGAGGTGTGGCTCCATGGAGACCCACTGGGAACTGTTCTGGAGTACTGGTCCCATCTCTCCAAATGCCTCCAAACCCCTGAGTAGCAATGATATTGTCAATATGCAAGAAATACTGTGCTTGTCTAAGCTAAGTTTCATAGTATCGTTTCAGCTTGTTGGTTTATTCATTTGTAATCATGCAATGTTGTAAAGTTTGTGCAACAACAGAGTATTTCTTTCTACAGAACATGTCTGACCGGGTTAGAAGGATCTTGAACCAGTAAAGCGGTGTGTTGTATGACATCCATTCTGAGAGAAAAGCCTGGTTTATCTCACTAAAAAGACTCTGGTAGGATGCACCATACTGCAGTGATGTATTGTACAGCCTGTGCCATTCAGTCAGAATCATGGAGGGTGTGACATTGTACACCAACGTGCCCTCAATCACACTTGTTAACTGATTAACCTGTGCATATTAATAAAAAATAAAGAGAGAGAGAGAGAGAGATGGTCAAGTACAGAAAATGTCACTAAAATGCCATTTTCGTAGCTCAGCGAGAGAAAACTACAGCTGATGTAGATTCTACAACTGACATCTTTATGTACCTTCACTTCCAGAGCAGACACATCCCCCAAATGAGAGCTGTTGCCAGGACACAACAATATAGCATATAACTCAGGATTCATGGAGCTAAAAGCTGACATCCAGTTCAAGGGAGCAGTTGGGTCAGGGCAATCAGTATTCCCCATCAGAGCCTAGATTACAAAATAAAAGAAATTTAAAGTAATTTTCACTATGGGGAATCCCCGTAGCCCACTTCTCGCAGTCTTTTAGTTTTTTCAGTTTTCGGCTCAGCCACCTTGATCACAGTCTGCACTGCCGAGTCCATGGGACCATTGACCCATACATCTACTTCCGTCTGATTGGGCCTGAGTGTCTGGAGGTTCTCCGCCTTCTGCAACATGGGCACTATGTAGGCTGTGAAACAGAACACAAGCAAAACATAAGAAGACTAACAAAAGATGAAAACAAGAATAAGAATTTTTTTTTGCCATAAATCCATAAATCTTATTTCCTGTTCTGAACATGTGCTTAAATACCTAGCTGTGACTCCATGGCTGCTCTAGCAATCTGCATGGAGGAATGTGCTTTCATCAGGAATGAATTAAGGTACTCCCAGCCAGGCATGTCCTGGAACATGTCTTGCACAACATTGGCGACACTTAAGAATCTGGAGAGAGAGCATAATGCATGTCAAGAGGAAAGAAACTAGAGCATGGTGAAAGGTTAAGTGTTTTTTCCTGATGCTACATCCCTGGCTATATGTAAGTGAAATGAAAGATGTATAGATGGGGACTAATGAGAGGTGAGCCTTGTGACCCAGGTTAAAAGTGCATACAGTTGTTCTTGCAAGGTCTCAGGTTGGCTGGCACTGCTGCCGTTAATGTAGGCGAGGACATCGGGGGCGGCAGACAAGACCTGTGGGTACAAAATGACTGCTAGTCACACTGGCATATTTCCTGTTTGAACTTGAACATGAACTGACCTTTGTCCCAGATTTTGCACCCTTAATCCATATACACCTAATAATTTGAACAACCTAAAGCAAAAATGTGGTTGAGCCGGTGGTTTTGAGGGACAATAGGTGGGCGGGAGCAGAGGCGTGGCGTAGCTTCTTAAGAACTAAGGAAGTGCTAAAAAGAGTTATTATAAAGTTATCATCTCTTGGTGTAGGTTGTACCTGCATGATAACCTTCTCTTGGCTTATGAATCCGTATATCAGCTCGGACCGCCGTGTATTACAGTCAGGGATGGTGTTGTTCATACACAAAAAGTTATAGAATGCTTCTTTGTTCATCAGTACAAACAGCTGTCAGAAAAGGGATGTCAGTTAAAAAAAGAGTCAAGAATCTATTATCTTTGATTCGAATATACAAACAATCTTTTTTGTGAAATGCGACTGTACCTGGTCGAGGGGGATCTTTAGTTGTTCGATATGTTTGGCCATCTCTGGGCTAATCTGAGACATGTTAAATGGCATGAGCACATTGCTGAGGGAGACACTCGCATCTGGATGGGATTGGGAAAGAAATCCAGGCTGACGTCACACACAAGCCCTGTATGCAGTGCTAGCATGAGAGGGCTGATAAAGAAGTAGGGAAGTTGATATCCCCCCTGGCTAATGTAGTCTCACTTCGTGTTGTTCCTAATAGACAATAGCTCACTGAAGCCCTAGATGTAATTTTAGATCCTATTAATCAGCAGTGGGGATCTTTTGTGTTCTGGTGTGGGAGGGCTCATTCGCAAGAAACTGAAGTGGCTTACCTGTGCAAAACCCAACACACTTTATACTAATGTGGCCTAATGCTATGTGAGTCAGTTCTTAAAGTCCTGCTGTGAGTCACCAGCTTGGACAGGGGGACAGGAGGTGTTGGACATGGTCCACTGCACGTACCTCTGCCCCGCCAGCTGCGCAAGACACCGAGGAGATCAACGCTTTCGTCAATAAACGGACTGAGCACATCTACAGAAGAGTTAGCCTGTGGGAATCTGCTCACAACTGAAGCCAAAGCCCTGTAGGCGCGCGCGCGCACACACACACACACACACACACACACACACACACACACACACACACACACACACACACACACAAGAAAACTCACAATTCCTTGACTGCATATGTTAAAATTTATGTTTAACTTATTCGGTAAAACTAAAATGATCCACATGCGTATACATTTATAGGTCTATGAACATTATTTGATTACTAATACATCGTGTACAGGATAATATGTAATGCATCGTCTCCCATACTAAAAAAGTAATTCAAAAGTGTATTTAATTAAAATCTTCATTGGGATGTATTTGTTATGGTCCATTCACTGTAAAAACGTGCTTCCAGTCACTCACTGTTTCAGCAGCACCAGTCTCTCAGCTCCGTTTGTGATGGCCTCCTCATAAGTGGGCATCAGAAAGAGGTCAGGCAAGCCCAGTAGGAGGTCCCACAGCGAGGTGTCCTGCTGTAGCTGCTCCAGTGCCACCACAGCCGTCTCGATAGACCCAATCACGGCTGACGGATTTTGCAGCATCAACTCCACCATAACCTGCCGACATCCACAGATACACAAACGGGAAAGCACACATTTCATGTGGCAAATACATTTTGAGTTGATTTTGCTTATTTTGATTAGATTTGAGTTGTGAAGTCATGTGACTGGTTTGTGACCATCCCACTGTTTTTATCTTATATAACTTTCTTTAGAGTTATTTACGCATTGTACTATATGTACGTCAAAGTATCGATGTGAATAAGGTCTATTGTTAAATGAATGCATAGTGTTTGCCTTAAAGGGTGTGCTTGTGGGAGACACAAAAGCACAAAGGAAATTAGTCCGATGGTTTTCAGTCAGGCATGGACAGCCAGGTAAAAGGCCGTGATCAGGGAGACGAAGACAGGGGTGTTTTGATGTCTTTCATTCAGAGTAATTGAAACTTTAAAAAGAGAAGCTAACCATAGCTTTCACCACATCAGAGACCCCTACTGTACAAGCTACAATCAGATCATCGCTATTCACTTATTCCACAATGATTTGGTTAACATGTATGAGAGTGAGTAATTATTTAGTAATTATTTCCGTGATAATGGCAGGGAGGGTGTAGGACACGAGTACGGGAAAGAGGTGTCTTCATTTTTCAGAGGAGAGGAAGTGACAAAGAGGACAATAAAAATAGATAATCACAGGCATGAAGCCTCAGGGCAAAGATCTGTTGAACGCAAGACGCAAGCAGTGTGTGTGTGTGTGTGTGTGTGTGTGTGTGTGTGTGTGTGTGTGTGTGTGTGTGTGTGTGTATAAATCTGAAGAAGATTCCGGGTAAAATCGGGAGACTTTGCTAAATTATCTCCCCACATTTTGTTAATATGCTGTATAGTTTTTTATGTTTGCTCATTATGTTATTTTATTTCTGAAGGGTACTACTATAATGGCCTTCCAACATGAATAAATGAACCTCTAGATAGTCTTTTAGAAGCAACTGATTTCTGAGCCACTGGGCATGAAAGGCGTAGCCCCACCTGGTGGAAGGCAGAGAGCAAGACTTCCGGTGCGGTGTTATTGGAGCTGCAGAACCTGACCAGCACATAGGCAAGTGAATCGGACTGGGATAATGTTGATGAGTTGATGGCAGTCATGGAGAAATTACAGAAGGACCCTTTCAAGATGCCCACAGACTCTAAGATGACACTCAGTGTGACCTAAAGAACCAAAACGAGAAGAGAAGTATGAGAATCTAGTCTTAGGGGCTAGGGAGAGGTGAACCAAAATATCACTATTTTAAAAAATCCAATTATCCAGGAATCACTATTAAAAAATCCAATTATCCAGTTATCACTGTAATAAAATTACACAAAGTTCCAAGTGTTTTACTATGTTTGGACTGACAGCAGCACAATGAATCGCCTTCTCATTAAATTGCACAATGCCAAATGTCAAAGAGCAAAAAAAAAGTGAACCCGAGTAATCTTAGTTCTACTGTACAACGGCATAATGGTTGCAGAAATCTGAAAAGCTATTTACAAAACAAATGACAAACCGAATGTGTTTTTAAAAATAAATCTCTTAAATGGCCTAGGATGATTAATAACTGAGATCCTTGTTGTAAATACTAAAGTTATATAAATGAATCGAAACAATACTCAAGTAATCACGGACATTACAGCATTTTATTACCTGTGAGAGAGAAAGTGCCCACGTGCACAGCTGATAGTAAGTAAGAGTAGAGAATCAGCATGACTGCGTCACTAACCTCATCAGCCAACATGGTGGTGTTAAAAACATCCAGGGTGGAGAAGCTTAGGTTTGATGCATTGATGGGATGCAGTGTTGAATCTTAAAAATAAATGTACATATAAATCGTATTTTAGCCACATCAGAATTGTTTTTATTCACACTAGTGTGGCTGGAGTCTTTGTACTGTTTATATTAATATTGTGCTAATTGTCTGTGTTGAAATTAATGTAACATGTAAGCATATGTGTATTTTGTCTTGTTTGGTTTTTAATAGGTCTGAACCTATTTCTCCATTATTTCTCATATTTTTGCCCAGAGTAGGAGTTTTCGTTAGTTTTCTCTGTTCCAATATTCCCAGCTCAGTTTATTATTGTCATGATTCTGATGCATTGGAAATGGAAAATCCCTTAAATATCTAATGCTATAACTCTCCAGGACTGTGATGTGAAAAACCTTGGGCCCATGGGAATAACGTGCGGTGATTGACAGACAGAGAAAGTCTAGAAGCAGTACACACTGAGCAACGTATCCCATAGTTCCAGCATCTGTGACTGGTTAAATGTGTCTCTCTTCAGGATAAGATGACTCAGACCTCCCCTCTCCAGTGGTAGGTGTAGTGGTAGTGATGAGCTATGAAACAGAGAGAGAGATGTTTGGTCTTGCAGTGAGATCTTATGTAAGTCACATCTTTTGGCAAAAAATATTTCAGTTACATTAGAGTATACAATAGAGGTAATAATGTGCACATTGTGCATTAATCAGCATTTCAACAAAGGAATTTCTGTTATTCATGTAAGCTATTTCACAAACATATATACTACTTATATATATATATATATATATATATATATATATATATATATATATATATATATATATATATATATATAAGCTGGTGGGGCAGAGGTATGTGCATATATATATATATATATATATATATATATATATATATATATATACAGTTGTGATCAAATTTATTCAACCCCCAATGCTGCGAAGGGTTTTATGGAATTCAGTGTACATTTGTAATTGTGTTCATAATGAAATCTTACAAGGACTTGTTAAAGAACTAAATGCAACTAAGATAGCATCAATTTTTTTTGTCATAAAGTATTAAATGGCCTTTTTGTGATTTCTTCATTGACACAATTATTCAACCCCTTTACGACTACCACTCCTAAGAACAGAGGTTCATTCCAGTGTTTTCCATCAGGTATTGAAAACATCTGTGGATGTCAACGAGCAGCAATCAAGCATGATAAGCACCAATTAGGCAGATTTAAAAGGACTGTGATACTCAGCTCCTTCTAGACATCTACTGGTGTGTTTCCAAGCATGGTGAAGGCAAGAGAATGGTCCCAGAAGACAAGAGAAGAGGTTATTGCTCTTCACAAGAATGGCAATGGATATAAAAAGATTGCGAAGTTGTTAAATATTCCAAGAGACACTATCGGAAGTATCATTCGCAAGTTCAAGTTAAAGGGCACAGTGGAAACGTTACCTGGTCGTGGCAGAAAGAAGATCCTGACCGCGACTGCTGTGCGCTACCTGAAGCGTAATGTGGAGAAAAATCCCCGCGTGACTGCTAAGGAACTGAAAAAAGACCTGTCAGATGTGGGCACTGAAGTTTCAGCTCAGACAATAAGGCGCGCACTGCATAACGAAGACCTCCATGCCAGAACGCCCAGACGCACCCCCTTGCTGACTCCAAAGAACAAGAAAAGTCGACTGCAGTATGCCAAAAGTCATGTGGACAAGCCACAAAGGTTTTGGAACAGTGTACTGTGGTCAGATGAAACTAAATTAGAACTGTTTGGGACAATGGACCAGCGCTATGTTTGGAGAAGGAAGAACCAGGCTTATGAACAAAAGAACACCTTGCCTACTGTGAAGCATGGCGGGGGGTCAATTATGCTTTGGGGCTGTTTTGCTTCTAATGGTACAGGAAAGCTTCAACGTGTGCAGGGTACCATGAATTCCCTTCAGTACCAGGAGATCTTGGAGGAAAATGTGATGGAGTCAGTCACAAACCTGCGGCTTGGGAGACGTTGGACCTTCCAACAGGACAATGATCCGAAGCACACATCCAAGTCCACTAGAGCATGGTTGAACATGAAAGGCTGGAACATTCTAGAGTGGCCATCGCAATCACCAGACTTAAATCCAATTGAGAACCTCTGGTGGGACCTAAAGAAGGCAGTTGCAGTGCGCAAGCCTAAGAATGTGACTGAACTGGAGGCTTTTGCCCATGAAGAATGGGCTAAGATACCCATAGGTTGCTGCAAGACACTTGTGTCAAGCTATGCTTCACGCTTGAAAGCTGTCATAACTGGAAAAGGATGTTGTACTAAGTACTAAAAAATAATGTCACTAGGGGGTTGAATAAAACTGATAATGATGTGAGCACAGTAAAGACATTTGTGGTTATTCCATCATAAATATTATGTTATGTTTGTCTAATTTATAAGTGCCTCTTTGATATAATTGTAAATAAGATGACTGAAATGATCAAAATCAATGTCAAACTGGCCAAAACACTTTATTTCAGTGGGGGTTGAATAAATTTGATCACAACTGTATATATATATATATATATATATATATATATATATATATATATATATATATACAATTATAAAAAATTGTGACTATTGAAAAAAAATTACTATTATTACAGTATTATTTGCACTGACCTATGTCCTTTCTCATGCATGAATGAACTACAGGATCATTTCTGTAGTGTCTGGCCAGTAGTTATGTAATGTTGATACTTTTGTAAAGATAATGGATTGACAAGAGATTAACAGAAAGTATGTTTGGTAGTTGTAGGGTGTGGGGTCTGCTTTACACAGGCTCTGAACACATGCCTCTCAAAATTACAGTGCCTGACAGTGAAGACTCCTGTCCTACAGTAGTGTGATAATATTGATGACCAAAATATTAATCACCAGGCCTATGAAGCCACAGGTACATTTTTACCCTGATCATTCAGCAATGAAGGTTAACTGTAAACAATACCTTGGATTAATCACCATGACAACAAACTGATAACATTTCTCTTTTTTGTTGTTGTTTTTACTAAAGAATACCAGGGGTTACTGCAGGGCAGAAAATCACCGGAGTGGTATGAAAACTGGCTAGGACATCAGGGCGTGTCAATCCTTCCTTTGTGAGCATAACTAGTGAGACGTCTCTGCCATTAAACAATCTAAACAGACTGATCAGTTCACATAAAGAGAGATCAAAATTAATTCATTTGGAAAACAGTTTTCCTCGTGCTTTTCACCTGGTCTGTATTTTTGGTGAGACTCACCAAAAATACAGACCAGGTAAAAAGCACGAGGAAAACTGTTTTCCAATGGAACTACCTCATCAAAAAGCAGTTAGCGAAACATGAATTAAGTGTGCAGTTTTCAAAACCTGATGATATTAACTGATAACATTCCAGAGAGGTCAAAGTCTGTTGTAAGAAATGCAGCAGGAGGGAAAAAACCCATATATCATTCATGTGTGACAAGGCTGCCAACACTCTTGCACATACACAATAGGACCACAATGCGTTCAGCAAAAGTATGAATGCTCCGTTTTTAATCTCCTGGGCCCAAGAGGACTCTGATGCACTAAAGGTGACATTGACATTTTTACTGACATTCCCTGACATTTAGAACCTCTCTCTCTCTCTCTCTCTCTCTCTCTCTCTCTCACTCTCTCACTCTCTCTCTTTCTCCCTCTGTCCTGTCGTCCCAGCATGCTTCAGAACCTCAACGATTGTTCCTGTGCTCAAGTCCTCCAAAGTCTTATGTCAAAATGGTGGGTGCCTTGTGGCCCTGAGCAACATTGGTGCCAGTAGACCTGCCTCTCCCTCAGTGTGGCCAAGACAAAAGAGCTGTTAGTGGACTTCAAGAAGCAGCAGAGGAATCACATGCCCAGCACCATCAATCCTGTGGAAAGGCTCAATTCCTTTTATGTTTATAGGTGTATAGGTCTCAGGTAACGTCACAAAAAAAGGCTAAAGAGGTTCAACATGAGGCCCTGCATCCCAGTAACAATATATACCAATACTACTGACAGCAACATGCATCTCAATTTGATATGGGAACTACACCGCCCTGGACCTCAAAGACCGTGTGCTCCACCATGTGCGTCTCTAGCTAGCGGACAGAGTAGAATGTGACTGACTCTAGGTTTACATCAAATCAAATCAAATCAAATATATTTGTATAGCGCTTTTCACAACACATGTTGTCACAAAGCGCTTTACAGGATTTACAAGGATAACAATACTATGGGTCCAAATCCCTAATGAGCAAGCCAAAGGTGACAGTAGCAAGGAAAAACTCCCTAGATGGTGGGGAATAGAAAGAAACCTTGGGAGGACCAAGACTCAAAAGGGAACCCATCCTCCATTGGGCGGACCGTTAACACACAAATTACACAAAAACAAATCATACAGACGAATACACAAGTCACAAACAAATCACACAATCAGGCTAAGTATAAGGTAACTAGAATGAAAATTCTGGGTGTTGATATTGTCAATGTAAATGTTTACATGTTTGGAAGTTTCTAAAACAAAATGGAAGATTTCTCAGACACATTCTAAGTATTCTTTAAAATTACCTTTAGGGCAAGTGTATCTTGCGTAAGTTACACATATTGCATAGATGTCATTGAAGACACCACGTTCATTCAGACTTTAAAAGTTGCCATGTGTCAGTAAGTCGTAAAAGTAACAAAGAAACTCTTGGCTGAAGCAATTTGTAGTTCACCACAAGATTTGTGCTATTTGACTTCTAACTTTCAAGCATTCCATAACTATTATTATTCTAGTTACTTAATAACTATTATTATTCTAGTTACCATTGTATCAAGTAATAAATAATTTGCAAAACTAATTTCCACTGAAAAGTCTTACATGAGTTATATCATACACAACAGACTGAACCAGTCAGAAATCTTAAATATTTGAGAGTATCGTAACTAAGCAAAACAGATCTTGAGATTTTCTCGGTTACTGTAGATGTGACGCATTAATGCATCACTGTGTGTGTATATATATATTATACCTTAGGAAATTAATATCTTTAATGTCTTCATCACAACACAGACCTACAGATAATCACAGAGCTAAAGGTTGTCTAATTTTGAAGGTCATACCCAAGGTCATCCGTGTCCCTACGTCTCCGCTGGCTCCGGTTGGTAGCGTGGGATTGGAAGCCTGTGTCCGACAGGTAGGAACTGCTGGAGCAGTCGCTGTCTGTGCTGCACATGAGTGTCTGCAGGAAGGGGAAGAAACCTGCACTTGGGAGGTTGCGTGGGGCCACGTAGCCTGTGAAGAAGAGATATAATAGTTGCTGAGGCCTGAACGATGCCATGTGCTCGTAAAGATGTTTGGAGAGGCTCACAAGCTCGTACTGGACGCATGTTTCTTCACGCAGGCCAGGGTGTTCACCACATGGTCGAACTCCTGATTCCTACCACCTGAAGTCGTGCCTCATCATGGGAAGATGTGATATTTCGCTGCTACATTTTTCACATTTAAAAACAGCTTACAAAATCCTCCACACATCAGGAAATTGTCAGCACAGCTCAGACATGTGAGGAGTTGTGCACATGTCACAGCCATACACTGCTAGAATGACCATATTATCATATTATGCCAGGCTCTGAGATCACCTTGGAGGCTTCTCTCTAGTAACTTGTTATACTAGCCATACAACATTTCAGCATAGAATGAAAAGATTATCACACATACTTCTGTGCCATCGACATGGTCCTGGTATGTTGCAGAAAACACCCTTTATGCACCCATGTGAATAGTATGTTGTGTAACATTCTACAGGGTGAAAAAGTGCACACTCAATAAAGCACCTGTTTTTTGTTCACCTTCACTTCTACCTGACCTCTCACTTTTTTTAAGCTGATTTCATAAAACTTTTTCATTTTGGTTAATTTTGAAGTATTAAGCTGGTAAATAGTATACCAGCAAATAAAGATGTCAAATGAGTCATATGGTTTTTGTGCTGGTTGCCATGCCCTGTAAGAAACTTTTATATCCAGCTTCTGTGGAGGTGAGAAAGTAGGTGCTATTTTTCAATGCATACAGTTTTCTAGTGTGCTCAATCAGCACCAGGGCAGTAGAAGAGCAAATGTCACCCACACTTTTAGTCATTGTCCAGGCAGATGACGTGGCTTTAATTTATGCTGTGAGGAAGCACTAACTTACAATTCAGTTCCTCAAATATTTAAGCATTTGACAGTGTGGTTCCTGTCTAATAAGGTTCACTCTCATATTCTCAGGAATTAAAATCCTTTTTTTAAATTATTTGTATCAACCAGCACAGAGATCCAAAAATCATTGCCCGGGGCCTTTTTTGCTAAAGTCTTTCAAGTACAAAGGGAGACATTCCATGTAAGATGGTCTAGCACATAAACAGTAGCAAATGTGACTCGCCCTCATTAGGCAGTAGGTTAACCAGACGCCTGATCATCCACAGTTTAAACAGCTGCTGACAAACAGCAGTGCAGAAATTGAAGAAACCAAATGCCAGCAAAGCTTTCAGCAAAAGTCTCCAAAAGACACATTATACACTGTAGCACATTGGCTAACCATTAATTGTAGCCTTAGTTTCAGCCTTTGATTTCAACATGATTCACTGTTTCCAGGCTTATATAACAATAGATATATAAAAAGCTATTTAAACACCTATGCTTAGTTTTAAAAACCCATATATCTTCCATTCTCCCACATTAGCAAATATTGGTTTTTGCCAATACCTCTCAATACCACTCTGCACCTGTTTACTCCTGACATAGGCCTACACAGCTGATCTCTGATCAGCTAACTCTGAGATATCTTTTTACATGGATGTGTAATTGAAATTCGTCTTGGCAAGAGTAAAAGAAACCAACACAAAACACACTAATACCCCAAGAAAGAGTCATCAAGAGTCAGTGAGACTGCGAATAATGGTCCGGTGGACCTCTGTCCCAAGCAGCTACAGTCTAGCCCGCGTTTCATGGAAACCCAACCGAACTCTAGTTTTTTCCATTCTCTTACTGTATCTATACGAGCAATAAGTGGAAACAACCACCGCGCCATCTATGTATAGTCAATGCGAAACATCGTTACATGTCATTATATATTTCTTTTTCGGCGTAATTGCCGGACCTTCTGCTCATAAATGGGAGAAAAAAACCTTTTTAAACAAGATGTGATAATTCAAGTTGCCTTTTTCCTGCTGGTGTTCAGGACACAAAATCTATGTCTTTTGTCATAAGCAATATCAAATGATCTCTCCAGAGTTTAACGCTAAAAGACTCACAGTTTCGGATTACACCCAGGTCTCCCATTGTACTCAGCATACAGTATTGTGTTCATGAACAGTGCATGAGAAGTAGACTGTCATACACTGTGTATTTACAGGACACTTGTAAAGGATCAAAACCTTCACACCTGCACATTCAGGTAATGGTGTAATGGTAGCGGTACAATCAGTACTGCGGTGCTTAAACTCGTGAACAGATCAAAAGCTTCAGATAATGTTCACATCAAACTTCAGAAAACGAAAACATCTAGTGAAGGGCAGATGTTGTGTGCACTGTGCAGACACGCCATGTTAGCAAGATAGGTCAAAGGAGTTTGATCAAACTGATGTTAAACGTTCGCAGTGGTAATGATTTTGACATTAATAAAGAAGAAGAGGTTTCTTAGCAAGCCAGTAATATTAGCCATACTAATACTAGTAATACTATTCTAAAATGCCACAGCTAATAACAATGTTAACTAGCCTACCTCATGCTTCTCTTTAAATTTTAAATTTAAGGCTTATTTCCATGCTGAAAATACATCTGAAACTGTTTCTGTTACTATGACAATGAGTTCAGTGTACTTCAATGTACACTTAGTAATGTAATCATGTCAATGTGAACCAAAATCCCAAAGGAATGTTTTCAACACCATGTAAAAATCTATGGCATAAAGAACTGAAGCTGAGAAAGGGTGAATCCTACCCAGTATTAGTATGGTGTTTATAATAAAATGTATGACAATCTGGTGACTGTAGAGGCCATTAGAGTACAGAGTTGTGAACTCCTTGTCACCTTTGGGATTTGAGATGATTTCAGCTTCATGACATGATGAGTTATATTGACTGTATCCATCAAAACGTAGAGCATTTAGAGATGTTCTTCAGCATACTTTGGTAATAAGGTGGTTATTTGATTTATAGTTGCTTTCTAACAGCTCATACGTGTGGCCATTATCGTTTGACCTCCATCATCAACAAAGTATTTTTGCCCACAGTCACTCACTGGATGTTTTCTCTTTTTTGGACCATTCTCTACAAAATGGAAGAGATGGTTTTTGCATTCTCATTCTTTAAATACTTTTACCAGTCTGCCTAGCACCAACAACCATGCCCGTTTGAACTTCAGCAGGTCATCTTTACCATGTGTACATGGTAATGCATCCAGTTGCTGCCATGTGATTGGATAATCAAATGAGGACTGCTCCTTAATAAAGATGAAATGGCATCAGCCATCACAATTAAAATAATTAATGAAATCGCATCAGCCATCACAAGACACTGCTGGGACCACTTTTTGTAGACCGGAAACCCACAGTGCAGTGTGTGGAGTCCTCATGTTGTAAAGGGAAGTGACTGAAGAACTTACATGCGCCTTTGAGAACCGGGGGGAACTGTGAGCGTGTCACAGCTAAGATGATGAAGATGACGAGAGGCCAGATTAAAAGAATCACAGACCAGACCTGAGGAAAGATACACACATTATCTTCTGTTCAAATGACCCTTCATGCTTGTTAATGTTCACCTGCACCCACTGAACTAATCAAAAGTAAATTGAACACTATTCTGTAGAAATAGCAAAAAATAAAATAAAAAATTGGGATGGATTAACATGGTTTCTTTGAGTCTGGTGTCTATGGACTTGTGCTGTCAGATAACTCACCGGCTGTCTGATGACATTCAGGCCATTCTTCCAAAGAAGGAGCCGTAACTGCTGGAAGCGTCCTGCCATTGGTGTAGTAGTGCTGACACTACGACACATGAAAGATGGAGGTTTGGTATCATGGCATAATAACACACATTGTTTTGTTTGTTTGTTTACTTTATATTACAAAGTACTTTGGAAAGGTAAAAGAAGAGTGCACACCAACAAAATTTAAGATAAAGTTAAAATATAAAAACAATCATTAAAACATAACATAAAAACAGCAATAATAAAAAAGAATGATTGGTGGTTATAAATTATAACATTTCAATTTCATTATATTGTATTTACATTTGTTTCATCTAAACAATATTATCTGTTATATTTATGTTATAATAACAAATATAAATAAAAATATAAATAAAAAAAAACATACTACAAGAACTTTCCAGCAAATATCAAATCTTTAAAAAGCTATTTCAGAAACTGGTGTCAAAACAATTAAAGGCTAATTAAGAGTCAAAAGAAAAGAAAATGTAACCATTCATTTATTCAACTATAAACAAGATTTTTCTTTTAGAGTCCTTTAGGGGATTCTTTTGGTCTAGTTTTTAAATAAATAGTATATTAGAACCGTAACATTTACATTGAATTGTTATGTTCAGCATTATATATGTATGCCTTAAAATGGGCATACATTATGCTTTATTAAGCATGTATGTATTTATGAATAAAGACCAAATCTTTTTAGGAAGTTGCATACTGAAAAATAATCCTACTGTAAACATGAGAAAAGTTATTGTTGGTTTTGAACTTGCCTTCACAATTTAATTAATAGTGTTTCATCTATACGTTTTGTTATTTTGTTTGTCTAAAAACTATTGTCGAATATTTTAGTATATATGCTAGTGTACTCTCTTCTGTGATGTCGATATTAACTTGCCTGACTAATATGTTACAAAAAATCCTTGCGATTGATTTGCAGTAAGAATGTCCCCTTCAGTCAGATAACTGTTGTTTATGGCCGTAGAATCAGTGTTTATTAAGCTGCCACTCATGGCTATAGAGTCGGCTGTCACTTACAGCCACAATTAAGATTTAAAATGCAGATGGAACCAATCCGATATTATATGTCAGAAATACCAAATCTATTTAGGAAACCCAATACTGAAAAGTAAACTTACTATAGCGTTTCATCTATACATTTATTGTTATTTTGTTTTCTAAATACAGTATATTTTAGTATATTGTAATATATACTATAACTAATATAGTTTGTACAAATGTTTACACATCTGGTGAAGTCTGACCTACACTAATAACATGTTCTAAAACTAACATTTAATTTTCTACAAGTTTCTTTACAGCATAACTGATGTTCAGATCAAGGACTAGATTAAATCTCTGGTAACGGACAAGTCCATAAAGTACTGATATTGTGTGACCTCCCAACACCATCATCTCATGAAATACAGGTTTGTTGTAATTAACTGATTAAATAAATACTCTACCTTGTTTTCTGTAGGATTGATGTGTTATCGCAAGCAATATATGTGATGAATCAGGCACATTTTGCTAGCTAAAAAAGTCCAACCAGAATGAGCTTTTAAAGTGACAAAATCACCTGAATTCCAAACAACTACTAAAATATATATAAATTTATATTTAAAAAACTAATTGCAATATTTCAGCAAGAGCTGACTAAACTTCTGTTATTCACGCGGTTCACACTGAAATCCGACCACTTTCGTGTGGGTAGTTACGTACAGAAGAAATGGGCGAGTCTGTTGCCTCGGTTTGCTGGCTTGCCTGGCCGGTTTGTGGTGGGTGTGTATGTGTGTGTATATGTGTGTATGTGTGTGTGTGCGTATGTGTGTGTGTGTGTGTACGTGTGTGTTCTCATGCAGGCACATGAATGAAATACATATATCGTTGTATAATAAGGTACAGTAATAACAATAATGTTGTCATATGACAGGGATGGATTACTGACCATGGCAGTGGGGTGAGAACCCAGGGCCCGGGGTGGGGGGGAGGAAGGGGGGCTGTCAGCGGAGGCTCGGACTACCCAGTTAAACCACTAAATTATTCCTCTTAAAATACATGTCCTCAGACCCATCAGTTCATACATGGTCCACTGAGCTGTGGGGTAATACTCCATCCACAAATGCAGGAAATGTACCATCTGTACAGTTAACACACACACACACTAGTGATTACTAGGGGGCTGTGTTGCACACGTGCTCAGAGCCCAGGGAGCATTTGGGGTTAGGTGCCTCAGTCATAGCCTCAGGCCTGTGAAATGAACCCATGACCCACCAGTCACAAGACCGGTTCTCTAACCACCAGACCATGACTGCCCATATAATAAATAAATAAACAAACAAACACATAAATAAAATAAATAAACACACACAAATGCCCCTAAAACAAATGTCCGTAAAAAAATGGAAGAACCACTTTGCCATTAGCCTGCAAAAGTTTAAGATGGACTGGAAATTTATATCATGGTAGTGGGATGGGTTGTGTTACTTACTACAGTAGTGGGATGGAGTGAGTTACAGTTACTCTAGTAGTGAGTTTTTATATATATATATATATATATATATATATATATATATATATATATATATATAATATAACTCACTACTGGGTTACTGTAACTCTATCCATCCCACTACTGTGGTAAATACACACAAACTAGAAACTACCACCATACATGTGTGACATTTCATGCTAAGAAGACAGGTGACAGGTGATTAGCGCACACACACACACACACACACACACAGGTAAACATGAACACACAAACACACACACATGACTGTACACCCACAGACAAGCCCACAGGAAGAGTCGGTGTGAAACGTGACAAAAGGTTTTAATGACAAAGTCAGTATCCCTATCAAACAACATCCAAATACAAGATTCTCTGAAATCAGTTTGGAACAAATATGCTGAATGTAAAACAAAGTGAATGTTAAAGTGGTTGGGCCACAAGTCTATTGTTGGGAATTTGACTAGTCCCAGTAAGATCGGTTGCCAGGCCTAGATCAGCCCCCTCTCATGAGATCAATCGTCAAATCAGATCCAACTCACCTGAGATCTAATTATTCCCCAGCTGATCCCTGTCTCCCTATACCTTATACTGGTCTTCCGAGTGCGAAAAATGAAAAATCCAGATGTTCATGTTGGAACACAGGAAAACAGAGCACAAGATTCGAGATGATTTAATATGATATGATTCGAGACTTCTGCCTGAATCATAGACTTACTCCTAGTCAGTGCCAAGAGTACTGCACCTGAGCCTCTCAAGACCTGTTTACAAGAACAGACATTTAGGACAAACCCCCAACTGTAGCATATGCTCATTGTGTCTGGAGGTCCTCAAGGATGAATCTACCATTGGCTCCAATAGGAAGGCTCCACCCTCTCCTGCCTCTCCTGCCTCTATCTGTAACAAGCTATTAACTTTGTGCAGTGGGCCAAGAGATACACTTGATCTGAATACACTTGAAAATACACTTGATCTGCTTTAAAGGAAGCCTTGATCTTTTTTAAAAAAAAAAAGGAATACAATTTTTTCCATTTAGTGAAAATGATTAAAAGATTCTGGTTTAAGAAGCTGGGAGTTGGATCTCAAAGAATCACAGTTCTAAGGATCTACAATGGCATGTATCTACACTGGCAAGATGAAGGCCAGAATGTATCTCCTGAGTTAGGTCATGTTTCATGTAGTAGGAATCAGGTGCAGCATGGTGGGTAAATGTAGGTGGTTAGAGTGTACTGTTGGTGTAGTGTGTAAAGCCCATATAGAACTGATGATAGTGAGTATGCATTAATGGTATCACTGGGGCTGGGTCCGACCTTAGCCACCAAGAAGGCCAATATTGGTCCACATCTAAAGATGTTTTGCATTTACCCTTGGAGTGGGAGGGCATGTCTGGGATATTCACTGTTGAACCATCTGGAGGTGTGGGCTTCAGCAAAACATCAACGAAGGGAGGTTCGAACCTAATGACACTTGTGAAGAGCTTGCCATGTTGTGGTGTCAGTCATGCTGGGCTCAAGTAAGATT